>NC_038254.2:7085932-7166827 GCF_000004515.6 Glycine max | reverse complement strand
TCACCAACACCACCCCCACCACCTCCTCCTCCACCTTCACCTTCTTCCTCTACTCCTCCCACAACCTCTCCCTCATCTTCCACCCCAATGATGATAACCACCTCACCCTAGACTTAACCACTCCAAACTCCACCCTAACCAACATTCCAACAACATTCACTGATCTCAACACTCAGAATAATAATATTCCAATCACTTCTTGGCTTGACTACCATGCTCACACCAAAAAACTCAACGTTTTCTTAAACTACTCTTCAGTACCTTCTTCCAAGCCTCAAAATCCAATCTTGAGCGTTGACCTTGACCTTTCTCACTACTTCAAGGACAATCTCTATGTGGGGTTTTCGGGTTCAACGCTAGGAAGCACCGAGCTTGTCCAAGTCATGAGTTGGAGCTTCGAGTTTGAGTCTTTTCAGAAACCGGGTTCAAACTTGCACCCCGACAACGGTTCTAGAACCCCCGCGAGTGTTGCGGTTTCGGACATTCCTTCTCCTTCAAACTCAACCGAGGGTAATAGTTATAACCGTGGCAAGAGATTTTTCTTTGGTGTTGCTGTTGCCATTGCTGGCCCTGCTTTCTTCTGCGTGGTGCTTGTGGTGTTGGGGTATGTTTCTTTCCTCAAGTGGCGTGGCGTGAGGAAATTACAGAAGAGTTTTGGAACAGTGGGGTGTTGTCCTAAGGAGTTTGGTTACAAGGAGGTTAAGTTAGCCACCAAGGGGTTTCACCCTTCGAGGGTAATTGGGAAAGGATCGTTTGGGACAGTGTACAAGGCCTTGTTTGAGTCTTCAGGAACCATTGCCGCGGTTAAAAGATCAAGACAATATTCTCATGAAGGAAGAACCGAGTTTCTGGCTGAGCTTTCTGTTATAGCAGGTTTGAGGCACAAGAATTTGGTCCAACTCCTAGGTTGGTGTGTTGAGAAAGGTGAATTGTTGCTTGTGTATGAGTTTATGCCAAATGGAAGCTTGGACAAGGTACTTTACCAAGAATGTGAAAGTGGGAATAATAGCAACAATGTGTTGAGTTGGAATCATAGGGTAAACATTGCTGTTGGTTTGGCTTCTGTGTTGAGTTATTTGCACCAAGAGTGTGAGCAAAGGGTGATTCACAGGGACATTAAGACTGGTAACATATTGCTAGATGGGAGCATGAACCCAAGGTTGGGTGATTTTGGTTTGGCAAAGCTTATGGATCATGACAAGAGTCCTGTTTCAACACTAACTGCAGGGACAATGGGGTACTTAGCTCCTGAGTATCTTCAGTGTGGAATGGCAAATGAGAAGACTGATGTGTTCAGCTATGGTGTGGTGGTTCTTGAGGTGGCTTGTGGAAGGAGGCCAATTGAAAGAGAGGGGCAGAAGATGGTAAATTTGGTGGATTGGGTTTGGGGGTTGCACTCTCAAGGGACGATCATTGAGGCTGCTGATAAGAGATTGAATGGGGATTTTAGAGAAGGGGAAATGAAGAGGCTTTTGCTTTTGGGGTTGAGTTGTGCTAACCCTGATAGTGCTCAAAGGCCTTCCATGAGAAGAGTGTTGCAGATACTTAATAATAACCAAGGAGTGGCTCTTGTTGTGCCTAAGGAGAAACCTACACTTACTTTCTCCTCTGGCTTGCCTTTGAGTCTTGATGAGATTGTTTCTGATGCAGAGGAAGAGTTGGATTCTGGCCAGGTTGTGTGTGAGATCAAAATTGATTGAAATTGAAGATGCTGAATTTTGTTATTATTATTCATTTGATTCTTTTGTTCTTTCTCATGATGACATTTTCTACTTGTAGTGTCACATATAATACTAGCGAAATTCACTTCACTAACTGGAGTTCAAGCTATTACATTGAACTTCATGGTAAACAATAATGTATTCATCACATTGAAAGCTTAGTATATACCGAAATCCACTTCGTTTCTGGTCATATATATTAGATATTTCTCAAGTTTGCTTTGTGAAACAATTGTATTCTATACTAGTACTTTGGAGTGAAACATATTCTCTCTTTAATTTTGAATAGAATGATGTTGCAACTTTTGAGTGAAATAGATTCTCTGTTAAAATATTTGGTATTCCTATGTTTTGGCTTCAGACTATGACACCAAAGCACCGAAATGTGTTGGCCTGTGTGCAGATTGGTCTGCTCGATTATAGTAAATTATTTTTGTGATTTTAATGTTATAAAATAAAAATAAAAATGGTTATTTGAATGGTTCAATCGTCATCTACTGTTTTACATGCACAAACATGGTTGGATCCTTTTAGAAATTGCCTAAAATATTATATATTTCCAATTGAAGATTATGCTAAGGCTCACAACGTATCTATATGTTAGGAACATTTGGTGACTACTAGTTCAGTCATACGTTAATTTGCATTATTCGTTGCATTGACTAGGAGCCAGATGCTATTGACTTACGTAACGGCCATATGAGGCAAACTCTGAAACCCATTATGATTATTGACCAAAACGCCAAGAAATAAATTAACGAAAAAAGATTGAGCTGTCAAAAGAAACCCCCAAAAAGAAAAATCACGTGTCCTCTTTGAGTCAGGATCCTCAACTATCATTATTTGTTAATGTGGCTTATAAGAGAAATACCCATAAGAAAAATAATTTAATTATTAATTAATTCTAGATTATATGAAGCAATTGCTACAAAAGCATTGTTCAACTTTAATGTACAGACAAGGTTGAATTTCCTGGCTTGGAATTGGAATTGGAATTGTATTCTATCAATCTATCTACATAATGAGATATGGTGAACATGATTGATGGATGCCTTTAATTTAAAAAAGCATATAATTGTTATGAATATTGCTTACATAAACTCAAACATGTGACATGAGGAAAAAAACAGAGCATGTGACATTGGAAAGCAAATAATGTAAAAAAGCATAACAAATGAAAACTTTGCAACGGTCATTAGACGACCCATCGAATCATTCAAATGGAAACAAGTAGTAATGGACCCCATGAGCAGTAGCACATGACTCCACTCCACCTTCGTTGTGGAAAATGAACGTTTCACAATTCACAGAGATTTATTGTATAAATTTAATATACCCGCTGCTGAGTTAATAAAACATTGAGAATTTGAGATGTAGTTACAAAAAAAAAAAGCATTGAGATGTCAATTTTATTCAGATGTTTCTTATTATATGAATTTGTATATGTTAATATTTATTTTTAATTTATTTTTTAGGGAATTTTTATTTATTTATGTAATACATATAACACAACATTCTAAGAATATTACAATTATATTTGCCATCAATTTACTCACATAAAGGATCAATAATTCCATGAAACCCCTTAAATATAGCTGTAAGGAGCTTGCCATTGCTGTCTTGGAGCCACCAAAATCGCATTCACATTGCCAAACTGCCAATGCCGTAGGTATTCAAAGCTCAGAGTAAGTAGAGCCAAAGCCACATTTACTTTATAGGGTCATTTATTTTGAAAAAACATTTTTTATTTTTACTTTTTATTTTCACTTTTAACTACAAAAATGTTACCTCCTTTTTACTTTTTATTTCCTTTTACATTTGCACCACCATAAAACTTTTAAAAATAGATGACATAATAATAACAAGATGACACGTTTTATAATTAAAAATGAAAAAGTAAAAACAAAATTTCTCAAACTAAAGTCTCTTAGGAAACAGCGACAAATGGGTCAACTGGCATTTAACCTATTACTTCTCGAAATCTCTAATATCAAGTGGTGAGTCTAGAGCAATTTGACATTAGAGATTTTGTGAAGTAATAGTTCCAATTACTTGAAACTTGAAAGTTATGATAAGATACTTCACTTAGTTATGACATACTGAACAGTCTTTAGAATCTGGCTAGGTAGGATAAATGTGTAATGTTTTGAGAGTTGGAAGTCACCACTCGCCAGAACAAGGCCATTACATTTATCCTACCTAGACACACAGGTGGAAATCTACCCTGGGTTATCAAGTATGGATATTTCGTGGATCAATATGCTTCTATGCTTTTCTCAGACTGCTACATTTTCTAAATTTGGACAATATCAGCCCGAAGTACAGGTTGCTTTGTAAAAATTTATTTTAATATAATATTAAATCTTCATTCTGACCGTGTACAAATCATTAGTCAGAAATCACAAATTGGCTTCTGCAACATAAGAATCTTCAATCTCAAAAGTTGAGACTTGCCCACAAGATGGAGCATTTCCTAACTGATCAATTGTGTTTGGCTTGGTCCTTTCTACATTCTTCATAACCGTATTTACATTATCTTGTACACTAGGATTTTCATGTTCTTTGCCTCTCGATGCTACCTTGTATTCTGTTAATTTGGTCTTCCACTTTATACCAACTGCCTCTGCCTGATCAGCGAACAGACCTTCTGATAAGGATGAACCACATATTTCTCTGTAAGTATCATAATTGGCACCACATGTATTTCCACCTTCCAAAAGTTTTGACAGTGGATGCAAAACCGAGATTGCACCACCACTTCTCTCCAAGGAATCCTTCACTAAAAGAAAATCAGAAACTAACTCAGTTTTGCTAAACTGGACGAATGCTGCAGTTGCATCCAAGTGGAAGACAGAAACTACAGAAGTTGGTCCAAATACTTTAGATATGCACTCTCTTATTTCGTTTGCCTTCAGCTTAGAAGAAAATCCCCAAATAATAACAATGTTCTCAAACATAATTTTTGGGTACCGCTTCGTCAGGCTCCTGAGTGAAGAATCTGCAACCTTATTACCAGTATTTAGATCAATAATGTCCCTGTGCATCCAACTAAGATATAGACGATTAACGTACTTCTGCAGTTTCTCATTGAGGGCTAATGGTTTTGAAGAATCATGGAGTTTAAAATCGATACCTAAATCACTGCATAACTGGGCAAAGATGCATCCAGTCATGAAGGCATCATATCCTGCCTCATGCTTGCCTCCAGGGCTCCAGCTGCATGATCTGCAAATACACATCTAATGTTGGTATGGAAAGTACCTTTATCTGAAGAGACAGCTTGGTCAACAATACTTTAAGACAAGTAGGACACTAAGTCTTTATTAGACTTGGTAGTCCAAATTCTGAAGAGATCACCTCAAGCTATGTGCAATGTGGAAAACGAAGAAAAGCCACACAAGAAATTAAAATGTTATCCACCTACCATTGAACATTTTTTTCAAATAAAAGAAAAAATGTTTATACTTGTATGTTTATAAACTTTGCATTTTGAGGTTAGATATCAGAAAAAAAAAAAAAAAAAGAAGGAAAGAACTGTCATGTATGAAAACGGTTGAAAATGTGTAACTACAATCATATGCAAACTAACAGTTGAAAAATAAATTCCATTCTCATAAATTTTCAAGGCACTGATTTTGCACCACTAGATTGGTAAACTTAAATCACAATAACCAGGTAAGGATTTATAGAATGAAAGCAGAGACAAACCTTGAATCATCAACCTCAACGTTCACTTTCACATGAGAGAGTGAACCTAGATCTGTGCTTCTGGAGCCAGCTGCAATTTGTGGACAAAATGAAGTGAATGCAGAGGCCAGTGATTTTCTGGACCTTTTCATCTTTTCTTGGAACATCAAATTAGTGCTCAGGAGTATCTTGGTGTCAACAATGTGAGGAAAGCACTTGCTAACAGAGGCAACAAACTCTTCAGGAGTCCCCGGAAGAGGGCCTATAAATTTGCTGTAGACATGTGCAATATCTGTATCATGGAATGGTATATATCATCATAGTGTCTTATAAAATTAAATAGCTTGTCAAGGATTCAGACTGTCGTTGGTACCTAAAAAACAATTGTATCCAACTATCAACTTCTGTTCTGATGAAAGGAGATCAATAACATGGCGGAATCCAACGGCAGCTTGGATCTTCATCTCTTCTGCTCTGTGATTTTCTTCTTTCACCTTCTTCTGCCAGATATTATTTAAATAAAAAAACTCTTTTAATAATTTAATAAGGTGATTTGTTGTCAATAAAACACAGCTCAGCACATTATATTTTAGCTTACTCATCTTTCAGCACCACTGTGCTAGGCCTATACATAAGATGCCAAATTATATAAAGTATAGAAGTATTATTTTTAATATTCATTGTTTATAGAAAATGTTTAGTCATCAACAGATTTTAAATTAGAAATTAATGCCAATATAAAGTCAATTCAGACTTTCACTTTTAATGGTAAGACTTAGTCAGTTACCCTCCACCATCCTTTCAAAAGGGCAGAAGGAACAATTAAATTTCAAAAAACATTAGCAATGTAAAATCACGTCACAATTTAAAAGTGAACAAAACAATATCAAGATTTATTACCAGAAGTAAGTTTAATTCATCCTTTAAGTCTGTATATACGACTAATTGTTGTGAACCAGAAGCCTCACTGTTCACACTGACATATGAAAGATCTTTGAAGTGTTTTCTGATGAGCTGAAAATTTTTTAAGCTTATAGTCAGCAACACTGGGCACAAACTTAACATGGGCCAAAGGATATAGATAAATGGCACAATCAAGATACCGATATAGGAAACAAAATGTAAACATATCAGCTGAGGACACAAAATGTAGAAACATTACCAACTGAATCAATTTAAGCTGGTGAGATGTGAATCTATTAAGCCTAAGAGCTGGATGCATCTCAAAAAAAGTCACTTGAAATTTTGAGTCATTTGAAATTCCTTGAATTTGGTCTTCTTGATTTTGCTCCTGAAATAACCCATCACGCCATTCACTGAATTTATTTTTCATCCGTGCAGTGAACAAAATGTCGGCCGCGCTGAGCAATGGTATATCCCTAACATCTTTTAATTTACCAATGTCTGACCACTCACTATCATATGTAGAATTCAAACTCCTTAATGCTTTCCTTTCTTGTTCTCTGGATAAATAAGATATTCCTGACATTATGAAGGGTGCAAATTCTCAAACTAGAGAAACCATAAAAGTCATGACGTGGTTACTCATGCAACCAAATGCCAATCCTATGAGTCAGTGACAGAATTGGAAGATCTACTAACACCAAAATGTTTCCAGAAATTCAAAATATGGTTACTGGTTAAAGATCATAGGCCTTCAGCATCTTTAATGTCTCCATAATTTTCTAATTTCCTATAACTATAAAAGTCATGCATATAAAGACCTTCCAGTTAGCAAATAACCTTAAAAGTAGAGTACACAGAGCTCTTTGTATATTACCTCTTTTTCCATTGAACCACTCAAACATCTAAGTATAGACCCAGAAGTGAAGCATCTTTAGCTTCGTATTTCCATGTATAGAAATAAAGCATGCAAGGTAATCTCAGTTACTATGGCAGGGACCTTTTATGGTAGATGTTAATGCACAAACTCTTTTCTTCTATTCATTAGCTAATTAGCTTAACAGTTAATACCAAATGTAGCGGCAAGAAATAAAAGGAAAAGTAAGCTACCTTCATGTATGCAAGCATTAAAATCAAACTGGTATTTAGCCAAGAAATCCATTGATGTGGTCTGGCAGAGGAATTCATCACATGGACCCAAGCCTGCGAGCTGCTGTCGAGGAAAAACATAGAAATTGTGCCTGCCAAGGAGCAATTCTTCAACTCAGAACAGCAGAACATTCATAAAAATAAATAAATAAAGGAAACAAAGAAGAATAAATAAAATGACACCATATCTAGCAATAATAGTAATCAGAACCAAACTGTCAAGGAAATCCAAGAATCCTCCCCTCCCCCCCCCCCCCCCCCCCCCAAAAAAAAAAGAAAATCAAAATAAAAAGGAGAAGAAAAATGCAACAACCTAATAAACTGTATTTGCATACTCATAATTCCACATAAATTACTAAAAAAAGTTTTTTTTTTTCTATTACTTGGAAATTGAAATATTATACAAATATACTTAGAAAGTCAATTCAAACCAGCCTTTGAACAAATCCAAGTTATGCTGTTGCATTCCATTTTATAAATCCAACACATTATGAAAACCAACAAGAAATAACTACAAAACCAAGCCACATTATCAAACTGGTAAAAACCTGCAATATCGTCACTTATCACTTCCATTTCATTGGCAAATATCTTCACAATTAAAAAATGGTTTCAGAATACCATCCATCCAGCATAAAAATTTCTTAGCACACCCTTTAATTTTCCATAGAAATTAAATTTGACCTAACACCAACAAAATCCAGTTCATTATAAAAACACACCGTCACACACACACACACTCTCTCCCCTAAAACTAGACTATATATTAGAGTAATTATCAAATTGGTTCCTAATATCATGAGCTCCAGCCAATTTAGTTCCTGAAATTATAAGAAATGTAATTTCATTATTATGGCCAAAATGAACGTTGTTTGACATTTTCCTAAGTTCAGTGATTAAATTAACTGTTATTCGTAAATTCAGGAACTAGTGAATTAATCCTATTACTAATCTCCCACGCAAGAAGCAACTACGAAACTCATATTATAAATTATTATTTCCAATAAAAATCGAATTAGCGAAAGAACATTCGTACGGATACGCGACGAAGGAGTGGTTGGAGGGATCCCAACGGAAGGGGCAAACGCCGAATTGAACGACGGCGAACTTGGTGGCGGAGTCTCGGACCTTCAGGTACCGCACGTCGGAGCGGTCGAACTCCAACAACTCGCGCCACGGAGCGCTCGTCACGCCGGTCATCTCGAGGTCGATGGCCACGAAGTCCGACGTCCGGACATGGCGCCGGAGCTCCGCCAGCGACGGTTCGAAGTTCGCGGTGGTAACGGTCTTCGAAGGAAACGCCACTCCACATTGCGTGGCGGTGGTGGCGGATCCTAGGGCACGTGCGAACGCACGTGAGAGTGCCGGAGAAGGAAGTTTATGTGGTTTCATTGGTTGTGCACTTGTGCTGCAGTTTTTGGTCGGAGGTTTAGAAGAGGGACAGCGAAAAATAGTAGGGGAAGGCGGAGACGTAAACGGCGTCGTTTAATGCGTGGGTCAGTGTCGTTTGCGCTTGGGCTCAGTTTGTTGGGTCGGCCCAGCTGAATTGGATCCAGTTGGTGAGAAATATGCAGCGAGAAAATATTTTCTGGGCAATTGCTTCCTGCATTTCTGAATTTACTTCCTGCACACTAATCCGGAATGTAAAATTTGAATTCCGGATTAGCCATTCCAAAATCTAAAATTTACCTTCCGGATTACATTCCAGAAAGGCTAATCTGTAATGTAAAATCACTTTCCCAATATGCTTTCCAGAAGGTTAAAAAGGTAAAGGAAACAATTGCCTGTTTTTTCGTGTTAAGGCAAGTGTGGGAGTGTCACATTTGTAATTTGCAAACCATAGCTTATTGATAGGAGAAACGTCATTATAAAATATTAAAGTCATGAAAAATGAAAATCATTCTGAGATGTTTTGAATTGGCATCTAATAAACAATTAGCTTAAAAAATCGGTGGTAAGGACTATTCTCAGAAAATACAGGATTTGAAATTTCATCTTTACACAAAAGTAGAATACAAAGAGTTCCTAGTTCCTAGTTCCTACGGGTATGTGAGAAGAAAAAGCTGGCATGCACTACCTAAGAAAAAATTTGTAGACCAAATGAAACGTGGGGATGGGAATTAAAATGTATTCAAGTTTAATATGACTTCTTGGTTAATGGTTGGCATACACATGTCAAATGAAGAGTGAAGCACCTGTTAAATAATTCATTGTTTGTAATTTTGGATTAACATTTAACTGTGATGTTTTAGTAATTACCTTTGTAGAAGTGACTTTTGCTCAGTACGGTAGCAAGTAAAGTGGGGGGGTGAATCCTTATTTTTTTCAACTATGAATCTCATACATTGGCGGAATTCATCTTCAACACATGATTTAGACCGCAATATCATTCTTTCTTTCCTTTTTTAAGTGGTTGTAACTAGAAAAAACACAGCTGCAATTTTGACGTGATTAAAGCTACATGTCAGATTTGCATGGAATAATTCTTAATGGTCCTTTCTCACCAATTCTTGAAAAAAAAGTACAAAATAAGAATCAAAGTTGAAGATGACATCACTGGATAGGTACAATCTAAGAGCTTCTAAGATAATATAGAAGTAACCATTATGGAGTTTCAACAACAAATATAAAAGAAAACAGTAACAAAGAAACTTGAACATATATATGCATGGCACAGTGAATAGTCATGGTGCTTGCTGAGTCAGGAGCAATCTCCTATTCTTAAGCTTCGTAGGAGATCCAAATATCCATCATATTCAGGAGTGATGTATCTGCAATATCAGAACACATAATCATTAAGTTCTCACCAAAACCATCCCAAGAATAATAACTTAAGACAAGTGCAAAAGAAATTTCACTTTTGTTACTTTGTATACACAGTATAATTGCAACATATGATTTCCAACATATATTCACAAAGCCTAGAAACTCCAAATCCGATGTGTACAGCCCACAAAATTTCAGAATGACAACAAACCAAACTTGAATTTCTAGAAAGCACATACAAATACCATATGGCTCCCAGAATAGATCAATGACCACATTTCAATTCTCTATGCATGTTAGGATGATAATGTACAAAGGCTGTTTAATCTTTTCCTTCCATTTAGTTATTTACATTAGCATACAGGAAAAAAAGTATTGAAGATACAAAGAGAAATACCCATGTCGAAACAGGAAATCAATGATTACAAGAGCGCAATTTGCCTTGAAAAACTGTGTCTTGCGTATGATTTCTGCAACTTGTGTAACAGGGATCAACTTGAAGCTATCAACTTCTCCATCTGATATTTTATTAAACCAGTTATCACAAAGGGTGATCATGGCACCACTAGAACATAACAACAGTAAATTTGAAGAACATGTACGGCTCACCTTTATTTTTCGGAATGAAATCTTTTGGAAGTTTTAGATCATAACAGAACAGAACATCTCTCTTGTATCTATATCCATCAATGTCCTTGTATGAAACAGCACCAACCGGTATGGCGCTGTGAAAGCATCAATCAACAGAATTAGACAGAAAAAGAAAAGAGTACTACATATATGAATTTTGACATTTTGGCTTATGGTTGGAAAGAGTGATCTAGTTCACACAGCTAATAAGCATGTAGAGCATAGGTACAAAAAGAAATCCATTTAACTTAGAGTTGATTAATAGTTTACTTTGTTATCTCATTTGAAAAGAAGGTTAGTAACTTACTTGACAGAGATAGATCTAGGTATTCCTGCTTCCTCTTCACATTCCTTTGCAAGATTCTGCTGACAATTGATTCCATGCGGCTGTGACAATAGAAATTAACTTAGAAACTCAATGATAAGTTGATTTGCTTATATTAAATTGAACTAAAGGAAACATTTAATAGTAATTTGATCTTATTAGCCAATATTGATTTGCTTATTCAGTGACTCTGCATAAATAACACTGTTAAGTTCCTTACCAGAGGCAAGGTGATTCACACTAAAGGTAATAGTGGTCTTGAGGAGAAATGTGTAAACATTTCAAAGCTCAGAAAAGATACAAATGAAACTACAAACCAGTCCTCCTGCAACTAGCTCATCAAGCATTCCAGGATATGTGGATTTTGTACCACTTCTCTTCCCTATCCATAGGTGCTTCTGCCCATCCAGCTCAACATAGCCATTCATCTGGGTTCCATAAACCTAATATTTGAAGAGAAAGAAAAATAGGTTAAAGATATTAAAGATGAAAAGTTAAAAACAAAAGTGTTAGGATATAAACTGAACTATCAACTAGGAAGCCTGTCATAAAACAAATATTTACCAAATCTGTTTGAGGGCAAATCATTAATTAATTTTAAGACGATGCCAACACTAAGATTGGTAACACTCAGTTTGACAAAACTAAAGCAAGTTAAATTTTCAATTTCAATTTGACAATGAATATAATATTTGACTGATTTGTTTGAATGTTTTTATCATGAAATTTATTTGGATATAATAGTTTATTAATTGATATATTGAGAGGGAAGCTGATTTTGTTCCCAAATGATAAATTGAGGCTAAAGATGCTTCAGAAGAGTAGAAACAACAGTCTAAACTGTGATAACAGCAAAACGCACGGGCAGAATTCAGAGTACAGCTGAATATAGGACTTCAAACATTTGTAGGAACAACAAAAAAATTTAGAAAGCAAGTTAAGCAATCAAGTACTCAGAGAGATTCCCATTTACCTTTATGCCAAAATAAGGAGCTGCAGCACGTTCTAATGAAAAGAAAATCTGTGCACCAAATGATGATATCACAGGGTAAAGCTGGTAAAACATGGACAAATAACATAGGTTAGGTACTTAGGCATTAGGAAAGCATAGAAGAATGACAAAATCTAGTATATTCTATATTTAATCATAATTAATACCTCATTCCGTATCCCTGGAATATGCTCCTCTCCCAAACGTTCTACTACATATCCAACTGCACTGGTTCTTTCCTCAGCTGTCTTTAGCATTGGATGCAAAGAAACAAAGTCTCCGTAGAGGCCTCCATTATATTTATCTTTGGGGAAAATGAACACATTCCCAAAGCCTCTCAAATGCTCAACAAACCTGAACTATTTGAAGTTTAGCCAGCAAACCTGCCACTATCATAGGTAAGAAAGAATTGAAGTAAATTTTACCCATTGTGAATGAATCCAACAACGTGGTCCTCAATGATAAATGGAAGGAATTCAGATTGTTTCTCCTACAAGTAATTTCAATGTCAAAAACACAGACTAAGAGTAAACTCAAGTCTGCTAGGGTCAGTCACTGCACCAACGCAGTAGAATTGGCAGACATACAAACAAGTTATCCTTAAATTTTAAATTATAGCCAGATGCCCAGATCCAAAGTTCAAACTTCAAAATCAGAAAAAAAGAATATTTCATGGGAAAATAAAGATGAGGGTTACCCAGCTAGCAAATGTAAGATTTCTAACACACCCCTTTCGTGTTCAGAATTTGATATCGCGGAGAGCGAAATTTACAATACTAGACATCTCTGCACATGGTCGTATAGTAGCCAGATAGGGGCCACAAGTCTAACAATAATCACTAGGATATACTCTAATGTCAGCTTATAATTAGGATTTGGGACCCAAAAATTACCTAGCTCATGTGATAAGGATTTTCTTCACTTTTATACACCATTTTAGCCATACAATCAGTCAATGTAAAATCTCTAACACACATCCTCACACTGATAATTTGATATCTCAAGTGTAAAAAACTTACAAGACTAGACATCTGCATATTGACCAATAAGATGGTGAGTGATCCGATAAGTCTAACAATAATCATTATGATAAGCTTTCATGTCATCTTATTTGGGATCCCAAAAACTAGGTAGCTTATGAGATAAGGGTTGTCTTCACCTACATAAATATTTCAGTCATTCAATAGCCAACTTATGATCTCCAACATTAGCCAACCCCATATTTCAAAAGCCGAAAAGGAACAACTTTATTGGAAAATAGAGGGGATGATGCACAAACGCACAATTGGGTGTCTCAAACTCTCAATATACTAACTTGTCTTCATTGTTTGTGTTTCCAAGGAAGCAAAGGAGACAGTGATAAGAGCTTACAGGAGCACGGTTGCACAGTTGAACTTTGTGGAAGAAGGCTTGGAGATAAGTTGAGCGGTGTTGTGTGGCAGTTTGAGGTTGAGATATGCGAAAGGCATCGTCCCATGTGAATGAGAATGTTGCAGAAGAAGAGGACAAGCTGTGGTAGATAGAAGTTTTGGAGGGTAAGAACGAAGAGAAGGTTCGTGAGCTAATGTTGCTGAACGTAGCAAACTTGCATAGGCAGAAAAACGTTGCCATTACTGTTGTCTGAGTTATTCAGCAACAGTGAACTTGTATCTCATGTCTTAACACAATCGAATGAAGTAAAGCCAATTCATTCTATTACGGTCAATTTCTTCCTTGTCAGTTTTGTTAGGCCCCATTTCTTTTATGGCCAGACATTTCAAATCATCTTCTTTTGTCAGCTCCTTCCATCTAGTGAGCTGTATAACCTGGATCAAAATAAAACTACCATGCAAAAATAGGACTGTTAACACTGTTACTCAAAAGAGTAATAGTATAGGAGTGTTACTTAAGAGTAATGCTATTAGGATCTTGTTCATTAACAGTGTTGTTAAAAATCATTCACAATTGACAGTACAATTTTTTTTAATTAATAATAAAATAAGTTGTGAAAGATGAGATCACTAATCCAACTCCAAGTCTAAGAGGAAAATAATAATTTCTAATCATGACATATAGTCAACTTTCTATCATAAAACACATATTGCTACTGGTCTATTTAAAAATAGTGTTTTAGGCTTATTTAAAGGGCTAACTATAAGTAAGCTTTTAAATAAACTTTCATATTAACATTTTAAATTGATAAAAAAAATATTAACATTTTAAATGACCAATATAAAATTTAAAAAAGACTTACAGTAAATAAATGAACCTAACAAACCTTTACTCACTCTAGAAAAACTGAATCAATAATATATTACAATCTTACATAGTAAATCATTAATAAAAATAATATTCACATTTCCATCATATTTTAAGTTTAAGTTTAAAGTCATTAGCCTGTTGAGAAATATGTTAGTAGGCTTATTTAAGGCCTAGCTATAAAATAAGATTTTAATTAAAATTTGATATTAATTTAGTATTTTTAAAAGGTCAATATATATATATATATATATATATATATATATATATATATATATATATATATATATATATATATATATATATATATATATATATATATAAAGGCTTACATTAGTTTGACTCAAATGTTAGATTTGAAATATAGATAGTATTCAAGTTTTATAAAGCTGATCTTAGCTCAACACATTCTCATTCCTGTAAATTAAAAAATCATTCGAAAAAAGATTAGTTTCCATAAGGAAAGTTGAGTATAATAATAATAATAAAAACTAGTCTCTAAACAAAATAACAAATTACAATTTAAGTTTTTCTCAAAATTATTTATATTTAATTTGTATCGAATTTATTGATAATTAATCTTTGTCGAAAAATTTAATTGATCACTTTTAACAATCTAGCTTATAAGGATTGAACTTAATTTGACAATGTCTCTCATACCAACAACTTATAAAAGAGATAAGAATCTAATAATTATAATTTAATTAATTAATTAAATATATTTTTTTATCCCTAATAAATATCTATTTTTTGTGTTTATTCTTAATAATTTTTTGTTTTACATTGATTCTCTAATAAAATAATAATTTTTTTATCCTCAACAATGATAAATGAAAGAATTTTATATTTATTTTTAATAAATTAGTAAATTTTATTTTAAACTATAATAAAATTAATTAAAATATTTATTAGAGATAAAAATTTATATTTTAAGCCTTAATTAATTACATATTTTTTAAGCTGGCTTCTTACTATAACACCACATATGGCCTTAAATTCAAATAAACTCATCAACATTAATGAAGCATTACTTTCTCCTATACATACAAATTTGCTTCGTAGTTCGTAGAAAAGATAGTATATCTATATACGCTCATATTAATAAATAAATAAATAAAAAAAGCGAAGCGACCAAACAACTCAGAACCAGGTCGCTCCTTTCCAAGAAAGGCATCATCGAAAAAGCGAACGGCACGTCACGTCGTCACCGTTTGCCAGCTCACCGTGCATCCCCCACTCCACGTCACGCGTGACGCTAAATCTAACGGCACAATGTTCAGTCCCCTCGGACACGTAACGACGTTCGACGAATCCCGTTACACTCTCCGTAAGGCCCATTTTCGGCCCAACTCGAAGTCGCAACAAGGTCTTCTACTGCATACTCTTTTCTTCCTTCATCGTCATCTCGCACTTTCTCTCTCTAACTCAATCTCTCTCTCTCTCTCTCTCTGAATTTTCTCCTCTCTCCGATTCCTTTTATTAATTGGAGTTTACTCGCTCCTTTTCCTTTCCCTGAAAACATTTCCTCGTCGTATTGATGTCGGTATGTGTTGTTTTCTCTCTCTTACTTCTTTTTTTTGTGATAATTTGTATTTTCTCAATTGATTTGATTTTCTCTTTGATCATTGTATTGAGCTGTTGTATACGATTCTCCAATCGCTTATTTGCTTTTCCGATTTTATTTTTTCTGTGATTAATTTTGATTTATTTGTCTCAATTTTTGTTGTTCATTTCTGGATTTCGATACTGTGATCCTTCGGTTATTTGAGCTTTAGGTTCATGTCTTCGATTTCTTCTGATTACATCTAATTATTATTCTTTGTCTTTGTATGAAATGTTTACTTGTGTGCCTTTTTGGTTCGATCCTCAAATGTTATGTGAAAGACTAGAATAGTCTTAGGATGTTGCTGCTCTTTACCATGTTTGTTTGGTGAATAATTCGTTTAGATGTATTAGTTCATGCTTTAGTCTTGCCTTAAATTGGGTGTGTTAATCGAAGTCAGTTTAACTGTGAGATTTTTCCTATTTTTGAATCACCGTGTGCTTTGGGTGATTGTTGCTATTTTTGTGTTTGTTCTCTTTTCTAGTAGCTTCTGAATCGTGTCGGCTGTTATCAATTATCAATATCGTAGGTGCTTCTAGATCAGATTTCTAGTTGATTTCCTTTTCTTCTTTTCTTGTCCGGGGTGAAATTACTGAATTATTTGTTGTTTTGTTCTGTTACGACCTACCCTTTTCGGAATTACTACCTCGTGATTTGTTGTCTTTTTTTCTCTTCTGTTTTATGTATGGATTATGATATGTGAACCTCAGTTCTTGTTGCTTAAATAATTTGGCCAGAGATTTTTTTTTTCTTTTAAAGAGAATAACAGGATTTTATTAGAAAGGGCTAGTAGGGAAGTTGATCGTAAGCCGTGTAAAGGAAACAAGAATGCTAAAAAACCAAACCATAAAAGGTCAAATTGTACAATGTCATAGATCTTTATCCTGTTTCATCTTCCCATAATAGTTGGAATGGTATAGAATATAAAAGTTTTTCTAACTAGCGGGACAAATCCAACTTTCTCAGAAGATGGAGAGAGTCTATACCATGGATATTAAACCACTGAACAGTGTAGGAATGAATGACTGCTAGCCTCTGAGTAGGGAAAAAAAAACAAGAAAGTAGAGAGAAACTTTGTGTGAGTGATGACTTCGTTTGTAGATGTGCTGCAAATCATATGTGATTAGTTATGTCAAGTGCTGTCCAAACTCTAAATGATGACTTGACCTTTGTGTGAGTGATGTATAATGGATAAGCAAAGGGGTCTGGCAATTAGAAACATGCCTCTTTCTAGAGATTGAATAAGAATTTGGAAGAACAATTTACGTGAATTGACACTAGAATAATACAAATAGTAGCATGTCTATGATCTTAAGGTTTGGGTTCTTTACCAACAACAGCTATTCCTTTTAATCAAACTTGTCTGCTTTTATGTGTGATGTTTGGTCTTCATTCTTTTATGCTTAATAGGAACCCAACTTTATTATTTGAGACATACATTTATCAAACTTTTGTAGTATGTAGAAGATCTATTATGTTATCAGCTTTACACACTTTCTTTCCAGTTATATAATTATCAAGTTCATAAAAATGTTAAAGAATTATTTTAAAAATATTTTGAGTCTTTATTTTGCATTGGCTAATCTAGTTATCCTACAGGAAAAGGGCCGGCCACTTCCAAAATTTGGTGAATGGGATGTCAATGATCCAACCTCAGCTGAGGGGTTCACAGTGATTTTTAATAAGGCCAGGGATGAGAAAAAGACAGGTGGTAACCCAGATTCACCAGGAAAGACTGCCACTGATCCTCATAGCAAACCTGCTGTAGAGCCTGGCAAAACTCAAACTGTGAGATGTTCTTGATGAATTCTCTCTCTACTTACCTGACAAACACACCACTGTTTTTATTTTTAATCTGAATACAGCATATTTTGGTCCATCTGAACAGGAATTTTAACCATGCAAAAATGCTGATTGTGTTGTGACATGTGTGTCACGTCATGTATGCCTGTGTTCTTTGCATGAGTTGAGAAACTATTGGATGACATTTTCAGTAACTTAATAAGTGTTGAGAAAATATGCTAGAACAAGAATACTAGCTTTGGCCTACTAAATTCAAGATGTATTAAAACTCTGATTTATAGTTTGTAAATTATAACCTCTGCTGAGTTTGCTTCCCCCTCTTTGTTAAGAATACGAAGCCTTGGCATACTAAATCCATGATGTATTGAAACCATGATTTATAGTTTGTAAATTATAAACTCTTCTGGGTTTTCTTCCCCCTCCTCATTTTGGTATCAATCTCTGCCAGCCTACTAAATTCATTCACAGTATTCACTCTTGCTTGAAATATATTTTTTCCTTATTAAGCTGTGATTAAGATCTTGTTAAAAGCATTAAAATGTCCAAAACAATAAAGGAAAAGATGGGTCCATCTTCTATTTGATTTGATTTGCTCCAATAATTTTGGTCTATGATTTGTGAACCTTTGAAATGAAGTTGTGTTTTCTGAGGAGATTGATCATAGAAACTGTGGTTTGCATTGGATTTTGTTTGGGTTTAGATTGTCAAATTGAGATGTAATTATTTTTAATTAGATAAGCATTCAAATTCATTCACAGTATATATTTGTCATTTTCTCCTTATGAATGATTTTACTTGGTTTCAGAAAAAATGGTTTTGCTGCATGCAAAACCCTTCTGCCGAATCATAGCATAGCAATGGTTGCTCCTGTGAAAAGCCTGAACAGAAGAACAATGTTTGTGTAACTAGTGTCACAGTATTTTCTCTAAGATAAGAGCTGTAGAGTCATAAGCGAATTCTACGGAATTTCTATTATGTGCTGTAAAAGTGAGCTGCAATGGGGGAAAGAAAAGAAGACAGACTATTATTTATGTGTGTGTATCAATGTTGTGGTTTATTATTAGGAGCCAGGGTTGCTTCCTGTTTTGCCTTGTCTTGCACTATGAGCTAGAGAGTTGCTTGTCACATTGTATTGCTTGTATTAACAAACAAATCCTATTTTATGAACCCATTTTATTCCTTCCTTTGATTTCTTTGCCCTGATCAAGTTTTCAATTTGGTACACCTTGCTGTTCATCAAACTAGTTGTTCTTTTCCAGTTTAAACTCCTCTTCTAAGCTGGAAGAGAACAATAAAAATAAAAATAAAACAGAAAAGAAGTGTATGAGACAAATTTGTTTACTTATTTTTGCACTTGAAGACATAAAATAGTCCTGCATGCATGTTAGATTAAAAAAATAAAAATTCCGAATACATATTTGTCATGTCAATAGCTTCTTGCTGGTAAATCTAGCTAAGAAAGATATATGCTATAAAGAAGTTGTTTTTGTTGCCATAAAGGGTACATGATGTTAACCATGAAGTTTCAAAGTTGCATGAAGTAGATGCCCTTGATGGTGTTAAAAATAACGTGACAATAATTGTTAGTATGCTGGAGCATCTTTGCTTTATTCTATATAAATTACTTTAAATAAAAGCATTCAAAACATCAGGCTTGCAATTTTTTAAAAGGAATTTTGTGAGTCGAAATGGAAAACTACAATTCAAATGTGTGCTTGCTAGTTCTGTAGAAATTAAAATTTCATTTTACTATGGTTCAAAGTTTTGCTGAAATTCTTTCAACCGACAATTATTTATCATTTATTTGGTCCACTTTTCCTGCGAAATTTAAGAGGACTCAACAAGAGAGCTCGGAGACAGCAATATTAACATGACTTTTTTGTGTAGCACAAGACAAGAATGCATGTCCATGTGCCTAAAAAAAAAGAGCCTAGCAGCTAAATAATCTTCAATCAGTAGGTTCTAATGCATGCAGTGTAACCTATAATGGCCAACATAATTTAGTGGACTAACAAGTTATGCTCCAAAATCAACGTAGTGACACTTGAACTCTATATTGCAAGCTTTCTTTCAAAGAGGCGACGAAGAAGATAAACTTGGAGGGCGCTGGCTCCCATTAGTGCCATTGATTCAAGTATGGCCTTGTGAAGTGTTCTGGAGCTCAATGCATTGCTTACTGCAATTGCAATGAAATTCATAGATATAATCAAGTATATATTTTATAAAGCAAATTACAACAATATCCCCGAGGTTTCCTGTAATTACACAAGCATTCTCTGTTTTTTAATCATTACTTTCGCCTCCTCTATAGGAAGTGTTAGTGTAAAGTTTGGAAGGCGTTAGTGTAATGATTTCAAACATATACGGAGATATTAATGTAATGTTTTCAAACTTAAAAAAGGATTAGCTTAGGAAAATAAAAAAAAAAGGATAAAGATATGTGTAATTACATGAAACCTCATAGTGTGTTATTGTAATTTGTTTTATTTTATACGCAACCAGTCACTTTGTAAAGAAGCACATGTCATATTCTAGGGAATAGTTCATACTAAACATCAAAATTGACCTTAAATGTAGTATACATGAACATATAATAGTGGGTCAAGAATCATGAAGTCTGAAATCTCATGTCAAAGAAAAATAGCAAGTTTTGTGAAAATATTTCTTTGGAAATTTGAGTTTCTAAAACCTAAGTAGACTAGTAGAGTAGAACATAAATGAACAGTGGTTCAACCAAACTCAGGAGTTTTAACGAGACCAGCAACTTTTATATTTAGGATACAAATATTTCTTTTCTATTTTTTCTTTTTAAGAAAACAGTCTTTTTATTATCATACTTAGGCCCTTAGCCAAAGCCTAAAGCATAACAGTTTATAAATGTTACTCCTCCTCTTCCTCCTCTGTGATCATGTTTCCACAATTTGATTCAAGAGTCCTACACATACTTTTTTTGAACACACATCTTATTGGTTGAAATTTATTGACAATGACAATTTGTGTGTCTCACATCTTATTAATGGGTCTCTCTTGATTTTTTAGTTTTGAATAAATTTTAACCAACAAAAGAATAGGGTGTGTGTTGAAAAGTGTTACTGCCCAGTACTTCTCTGATTCAATAATTCTCCTAGTATGATTCAGTAGTTCTGCTTAGACATTAGAACAAGTCAAGAAATTAAACCAATAGAACCTCATTGTGATATGTGATGTACCTATTGCCTGGCGTTCTGTCTGAGCCTCAAGCCAATGCTGTTCATACTGAATGTTGAAAAGTGCATGCTCTAACTTCGTTATCTGATCTAACAAAGGAGTTAAATGCTCTGCAAAGATAAAAGATGTCAACAGCCACTCTCACCTATTCACATAGCTTCACAGTTGCAAAAATGTACTAAACTGTAACAAATTAATCAGTTCAGTATGGCTCACCATCTTTTGCATGCTGATCAGTGAAATGAACGTGGTTAGAATGGACATCAAAATCAATTGTTTCATGATAGGGAGACTTGTTGGTGAAGCAGAAGCGATGAGGTCCATTGTCTCGAGCCACAAATTCGAATATTTCACTTGTCATGTCATGAAATTCTTTAATTGTTTCACCAGAAGGTCCCTTCACCTAATGATTCCAACAAAATTTATAGAATCAATGGTTGACTTCAGAAGCATTATAATTTACTAGCATATCAATATTCAATTTAAATTTAAACAGGACATGTAATAATTTGTTGTAATTTATCATTTTATTCTCACATGGAAAGCAAGCCCTCAATTAAAAAACATGCCAGTATCCTAGATATTTATTATGAGATTAATTTCTACGCACTCAATATAAAAATTACATACGATAAACTAATCAAAAATCATTATTAATATGACTTTTAAAATAATTATTATGAAACTTAATAAACTTTCACAAAGCATATCCTGTTATTGAATGATTGTAGAATTCTGTTAGACTGATAGTACATACACCCTTTTCTTATTATTGTAGGGCCGAACCAGTGTTGTTATTTTTGGAATTGATCATATGCCTCCATCTATGTTGTTTCAAATCATGTAGGAAGAGTTACACATTTTTTTAAGGAGCATATAAAATTAAAATGAGGAATCTCTATGATCAGAAAAAAATAAAATAAAACATTTTTCACACAAAAGGGTCCGAAATATATTTCACAGTGCTTACCGAAAGGTCTACACCATCATTAGTATATTGCCAAGATGTATCAATCTTGATCACAACAAATGAAGCCTGGACTCTATCCCCTTCATATTGAACATTATGAGAGAAACAGTCTTCTCTGTCAATCACAAATCTGATCCCAAGCACTGCATTCAGGCTGGAAAAGATTACCATTGCAGTGGCAAATTTTGATAGCCCCACTTTCATCTCTTTCACTACATTGACATATTCAACAAGACTCAATTGAGTATGCTATTACAATTCCTTATAATTGCACCATTTTCCATAATCATTTTCCTTAGAATTCCATATAGTACATGAAACTGATCCATCAGTTTTGTAACCTATATGATATGATATGATAAAATTGCCCTTTCCACAATTTTCACATTAATCGTCATCTTTTGAAAGGATGATTACGTAAAGCTAAATATATTTCCTTTGAAATTTTCTAAAGAAAATTTTCCATCTGAAAAGCGGGGAAAACAAATATCATCATGCCTGATAAGTGATATCTATGTTTTAAAAACGAATTGACATGATTATAGAAACATACATGCAAGAATCAAATTTGAAGAATGTTACCTTTGTTTAATCAAATATTTTGCACCAAAACGAAAATTGGAGTAAGGACTCTACGAGGAAAAATTAAAGAGGAATGTAAGATGGGTTGATTTGTAAAGCAGTTCGTGAAGTTAATTTGAGGTCTACGTTATTAACAAGATGTGATCCACTTCGACACAAGTTTCGAACAACACGTGTTGGACTACTAATGTTGTTTTGGATACTAAATAGAAATTATCAATGTACCTCATGTCAGTATAAAAAAAAGTTATTCTCCCAACCAACAGAAATAATAGGCAGGTACATATGCAGTGGTGGATTTATAAAATTTTCTTAATAGATACAAAAAAATGGTCTATAACATTTTCAAAGAAAAAAGATAATATAAATTTTATAAAAAAAAAGGTATTAGAAGAATTAGAAACGGTCAAAATAAGAATGATAAATGCTCATGCAATGTGATTGATTAACTATTTTATATTTTTAACATGTCTTTTCACACAAGAATTATTTGAAGGAATAGATAATAGTAATACATGTGTATATTTATAAATCAATGTCGAAAGATGGTTTTCTACCCTAGTTTTAAAATCTGACTCGCACGGGCCAAATGAACCAAAATATGATTGAATCGGTAAAATTCGGTCCAAATAATGAACCAAAATATTTTTTAATTTAATACCTTTGTGATGGATTGAATCTATGATCTGGTGCAAGTAAAACTTCAGAACTTACCACCACGCCAACACCATTACTTAGTAAACTTATCATATTATACAAACAAAATGAATTATGCACCGATAGTATCAACTTTTTTATATAATCATTCAATTATAACAGATCATGTATAATAAGTTTATTAATTTTAAAAATAATTATCTTTAAATAATTCAAAAAGTAATTTATGATTGAATGACAATAAAAAAAATTTTACATTGTTAGTACATAATTATTAAACTACATTATACATGTATATTTAACTTTTATGATATTTATACTTATTCATTACGATTCAACTATTGACCTACTAATTTGATTAGTGACCCATTAATTTAGCGTCTCAACGGGTCGACAACCTATCTAATTTTGAAAATATTATTTTTTACATCAGTTGTGATAATAATTAGTGTAGACAACAAGTACTTTTTATATCAATTTTTGATACAACTAATTTAGAAAGTAACTTTTATATATGAAATCAATTTAGAAAGTATTCACTTTCTATATCGATTGATTCCACACTACTCCTACAACCAATATGTCTAGAAAGTAAAAAAACAATGGATGTTAAAAACTTTTATTGTATTAGTGAGATATGTCAATTAAACTATGTAATCTCTTAGGAATCCCACACTATTCTTTGAGTAATGGATTACTCATAAATTTTTGATAAGTAACTCGAGTAATCGATTACATGTTATTGATAATCAATTGCTAGAAAGATATTTTTTATAGTAATCAATTACCTATAATTAGGACTAATCAAATACCTGAAGGTTGCTTCTGAAAAGTAATCAATTATCCCAGTTAAGTAATTAACTTACTTTGTGGGTTTTTACAAAGTTGGAGCCTATTTGATTTTCTAAAGACTCGTTCATCACTAATTTAAGTGAAAAATATTGATTTACAATGTTGTATTCTTCCAAAAAAAATTCTAAAAAACTCTTATTGATTTTGTGAAGATTATTAAGGAATTGTTCATCTTGAAACAATCAGGGTTGTGCAATATCTTTGTTCTGCTTTTTTCTTTCAATTTTGGAAGCTTGAGTGTGGATTCTCAAGCAAACCCAAGGGCAAGGTATCCTTTGGGTTGACAACTAAGTGAATTCTAAAGCAATCGATATGACACGCACACATGCCAACATAAGCAACTATTTTTTTTTCTGATTAATCAGTAAAAGGGTTACACCGGTTTATATAATAATATGTTTCTATAACATATTAAATTGTTAATAAGTAATAATTGTTTAATAGTATATAAAATACTTTTATAATAATTTTTATATTGATAACATTATACAATAGCTAATTATTATTATTATCTTCATCTTATATAGATATAAATATGATTTATATTTATGTGTTTTATATACCTTCATTAAATTTGTTCATGATCCTCTAGTAACTTTTGTCTTATGCTTCCCTGCAAAAAATAACAAAAATTTCTTCTTATGTATTAAGTCAACTGTTCAATAAGTGACCTTTCAATTCTCCTTCAATTTTCCTTTATTTTATCACGACAATGATTTTAAATATTAATTTAAAATATGATCGATAATATTAATTGCATCAGCTATATTATATATATATATATATATATATATATATATATATATATATATATATATATATAATTTTTAAATATATTCCATTAACAAGTGAATCAGTTGCATGTCTTAAATTTGATGGATTCATAACCACTCTTTATTCTATTCTTAATTTCAAAATAACTTAGCCAAACACTCTTACCCTTAATATACAAATTACATATATATTGAGAGGTTTCACCCAACACTCATTGTACAATCAAAAACATGTAGGATCATAAACAAATAAAGACACCTTCAACTCAAACTCAAGTTGTGTCAATACTCTCCACTGTGGGTGGTGCATAAAATTTGGCAATTGTTGTATATAGAAGCATTACCCTTACTCTCCACTGTGGGGGTGATATAATTCACATAATATTTCATAATTATTGAATTGTACATAATTCACCTTGCTATTACTTATTTTAAAGTCACGCAAAAATAATATTTTTTTTAAAAAAATTAAAGACTTTAAATACACGTAGTATAGATTAGTATACAGATTAGTTTCTGAAGCATAAAAAAAAGTATAGAGATTAGTTGACACCCTAAATATATATAACGTAAGATAAATATACATGCGTATTATGTACGCCTTGGAAACATTCTCGCGTGAAGAACATGTTAAAAATATAGTGCTAAATATAAGATTATCTGCGTCTTTTCTCTCAGCAAGCCAAACTTTTCCATTGTACGGACTCACGAAGACTGGCATTCAAGGAAACCAGGGATTGAATTAAAAATATTAAATATTAGAGATAAAGTGATTTTTCAATAAAATATAAAATTTGTTACAATGGATGGATCCATTATAATCTAATTGTGAAAAGCAGGATGAAGATACGAAGTGATTTGCGTGTATAGCATTGCTCATTTGATAATAATACCGCATGCATTATGTTGTTCTTCACATATTTTTTAAGAGTAATGTTTTGGTGTAATAATAAGTTTGGGAAACTTGTCTATGTTCAACGATAATGGTTAGAAAGTTAGAGAAGAGGGAATTAAATACTTTATTTTTACAAGTTTGTTTATGATAGAACAATAGGATATATATGGTTTGTATTTTCATTTTTTGATTTTCTATGTTTTATTTTTAAAACATTACAATTCTGAAAATATATTTCATTTAATTTCTTGTTTTTTTATTTTTAAATAAAAATATTAAAAATTTATGATATAATGATTTTTGTATTTTTATATTTATTTAAAATCATATTTTTTATTGTATTTTTATTTTATTTAAAATGAGGTTTTTATGCGTTTTCAACTAAAAATGAGATTTATTATTTCAATTTTCTGGTTTGTTTAAAAAAATATTTTGACTGAGAGTGTTTTTAAAAATCTAACCAAATACATTTTTATCATATTTTTTGTTTTAAGTGAAAATGGAAAAATAAAACATCCAAGCAAGCCAAAGACTCTTAATTTAGTGAGAAAAAGAATACTAACATATAACTAAGAGCCAATATATGACCTGTCATTTAGATGATGTTTTTATAATTTTTTCCTATTAAATCTCAATTTTAAATTGAAAAATTGAAAGAAAAAAAAAAGGAAAAAGAAAAGTAAAGCAGAGCCGCAATCATTTTAAATCTAAAGATACGAAGACCACTATCTATAATTACGAGTTTTTTATTTTTATTTTTTATCCTCACGTTGTTAAGGAGGTCTGCTACAAAATATTCAGAATGATATCATCATGGGCTACGTAATAATACGTTAGCATTGACACATCGTCAGATAGACTAAAAAGGGAACAAAATTAAAAGGGAATACAAATAACTTTTTCACAGGAATGAAAAATAAAAATAAAAAACACGAACTCAAAGAAAGAAAAAAACATATTTATAGAACTAATAAATATTTAAGTCTTAAATATATATATTTTTAAATTTTAATTTAAATTAATATAAAATAAAATTCTTAAATAAACAAAAAATCAAGCAACAATATAATATATCACTTAACTATATAATTTTTGTGGGCCCAAATGCTCCATGGAATAACTCAAACTTGAAGACTTTCATTAGAATTCATCACTTAAGTCATCAATCAATAATGTATGAAAATAAAAGATTTAATTATAAAATGTTTGAGCAAACCATTGGCATCGGGGGCAGAAGAGTGGATCTAAGTGGGAGATGGAGGGGGAGCCATGGTAGGAACCCAGAAGAAAGGGTAAATCAAGAAAATAGATTATGTGATGAGATTTACAGCAAGCACACAGGAACTGTGTGTTTTTGCTTTGTAATTTTTACGGTTTAATTAAAATTAAACAAAAGGAAAGAGAATTAAAATTGGGTATTGATTTAAGGGAAAGAAATAAAGAAGCAATCTAAAATAAACAAATGAAAAGAAAATATAAGTATTTAGGGAAAATTATAATAAAAAAATTGCAAGATAAGATTTGTTAATGTCCGTATTTTGCTTTTTTTTCTTCTTCTTCTAATTTTCAAGTTTCTAGCTATATGCTTCTAGCTTTAATCCTTAGAGTCACACCATACCACTTTATTCTTGATTTGATGTCTTAGAGTTGATGAAACAACCTTGAAACATGAAAATATCAAAAGCATAACTGGTTCCCAAAGAATTGAAAAAGATTACAAATGCAAGATTAAGTCCTAAATGTCAAAATATGAATGATGTAAAATGCAACGCATTAATTTATCCCTCTAATAATTATTTTAAATAATTTGTTATGATTTATATAAATTTAATTATATTTTAAAATACAACTTTATTTTTTAATTTTTATTTTCCTAAAACATATTTTATGGTATTCAAATTAATGTAGTATTTAATTTATATAGTATTCATATAAACTTATAGTAAAACTGTTGGAAAACTTGCAGCAGCATAACTTCATTTTACAAAATAAAAACAAAAGAACCCATTTGAGTATTTTGAATCCAACATATCTCTAAAACCAACAAAATTGTAATTGTTGAGATCTCCTGTGAATATTTTAGTGGACCGCTAGGAAGAAGAAAAAGAAAAACTGCACTGATAAAACCACTCAATGAAACAAAGATCAAGAAAATCATCATCAAACACTAGCAGTGAGTAATAAAGATCGGCAATGGAATCAAAATAAAGTTAAACATTTTAATTATGTTGGCACCCAAAGTCAATTTATCACCTTCTAAACCAATCCCAATTTATTCTCAAAAGACCAATAAAGTACGGGGGGATTAGACCAAAACCCATGTCAACTAGAAGTGAAACTATACTGAGTAAGTCCCAAAAGATTACGGGCATGATGATGGGAGCAAAAAGAAGGAACTAACCATATCTATCCAGGTATATTGTGTAGGAATGGTTACACAGCAAGATCAAGCTCATTTGGGTGATGGCCCCAATTAGAATATATTAATCCACTCATTTGATGAGATGGATTATAAGAATTGGATTGTTGCGGCATATTTTGTATTTGTTGCATATCATGTGACCGCACTGCAAAATTTGAAAGAGGAGTTGGAACCAAATTATAGGTTGATTCATGTGAGGAGTAACATTCATATCCATGTCTTTTAAGGTTGTGTCATTGATGCTTCTTCTTCTCCTCTCTTTCAGTGGGACCCCAGGACCCCATTGTGTATGAAGTGTTTTTAGCATGACTTGCAACTTGAATTGAAGTTCTTGATACAACATATTGTTGTGAAATCTGTTTCCATTTTCTTTTGCCACTGCATCTATCAAGGCCAAGGAGAAATAACCGATGTTCTTCTTCCGTCCAACGCCCGTCTTTCTTCCGAGGAGCAGATACATAACCAGGAACCCTCTCAGGGGTAGGAACTTGAGCAGTGGGAGCAGCCACATGATCAAAAAAATCGGTAAATTCAGAAAAATTATCAAGCAACTCTGACATTCTTTCTTTTTCCTTTTTGGCTTTCTGGTAGTAGTACTGATTCTGAATTAGTTCTGTTTTTTAGAATTTTTTTTGTTTAAATATACAAAGAGAGAGATCGATGCTACTATTCAAAAGGTGGTATCTTAACTTAACGTGATCAACATATAGAAATATACTCTTTATCCTTAAATTTAATTAAAGATAATTTAGATAATTTCACACTATCTTAAATGAATCCCTTGACCCAGTCAAAGCTAAATATAGCAAACCTAAAACATCTCATTGCTGCATGAAAAAATGTGGTTATTAGACATTAGTACTGTAATCTATATTTTTCTTAAGGCGTAATTGATCCTGTAATAGACTAACAGTAGTATAAAGCTCTGCGTTTAAATGAATACATTCATAATCATAGAATAAATGTTTATTTTGTCCCAATTGGTTAAATTAATATTATTTTCTCTTTAAAAAAACTTAATATTATTTTAGCCTGATAAATATGTAATATATTAGTTTGGCTCCTTAATCATAAAAAAATAGAATTAAAAATATTTTTTAACGCACAAACCAGAGGATTGAATTACTAAAGCAATGCTATTTTGTACTATTGAAAGACTAAATTAATGTTCAATTTTTACTATAATTAGATAATTGAATTCATGTCATATTTATTATTAAAAACAATGTTAATTATTCTTAAAAAAACTAAATTGAAGTGACTCTCAAAATTTTAAAGACTAAATTAATTTCATTTATTTATCTCAATCCAATGAGAAAATTTTGAAAATTGGTTTAGTGAGTTGGCCACATCTCTAACTATTAACATGTGGAAGGAATTAAAAGTGACGAAACGACCTTCAGTATGAACTTTGCGCGTACTAACTTTATATAACTCATTATCTTTTTTAAAAAAACTTTATACAAACTTATTATATTTAACTTATGTGTTATTTTGTTTCTGACAAAATCGCAGGTTAGTCACCATAATTGTAAGCTTTTTTCCACGTGTAAGATGCTCCAATAACTCAGAATTGCATAAGTTACTTATTTGTCAAAAGTGGTTAATCAATGGATTGACATTTGTTCTTGACACATAGGATTGAGATAAATAAATGAAATTAATTTAGTCTTTAAAATTTTGAGAGTCACTTCAATTTAGTTTTTTTAAAAGAATAATAAACATTATTTTTAATAATAAGTATGACATTAATTCAATTATCTAATTATAGTAAAAAGTGAACATTAATTTGGTCGTTCAATAGTACAAAATAGCATTGCTTTAGTAATTCAATCCTCTGGTTTGTGCGTTAAAAAAGATTATTTTTAATACTATTTTTTATGATTAAGGAGCTAATTAAATTAATATATTTTATATTTATCAGACTAAAATAATATTAACGTTTTTTTAAGAGAAAATAATATTAACTTAACCAATCGTGGCAAAATAAACATTTATTCTATGATTATGAATGTATCCATATAAACGCACTGCTTTATATTACTGTTAGTGGTTTTTTTTCCGTATCTTCTTTCTTCTGTTTTTTCCTACTTTCTAATTTAATTCTCAACATATACTATCTGAGACTTTCTCTTTTCCTTTTGTTTTTTTTTTAATTTAAAAATATTATAAAATATAAATATTATATTATGTAATTTTTTAATTGATTTTAAAATTACTTATTTATTAAATTAAATTTTATAATTTTGTTTTTTAATTTTTTCAAAAAAAATAATATTATTAAATATAATTATTTTTGTTTTATTATTTAATTTACTTAACATGTTTTTTAGGTGAATATTTTTATTTAAAATATGAATTTTCTAATATAATTATTTTTAATATAATTATATTACTAAATATAATTAGTTTGTTTATGTCATTAGATTTAATTAAAAATGAGAAGACTTTTTGTTTAATAATTTATTTATAGAAGAACATATTGCATTATCAATAAAATACTTAAACAATTACACTTGACTAAGGAAAAACTACTTAAGAGGAGATATGTTAGGACAATTGTTTCTGCTATGACGATGTTTTCGACAAATTCCACGTTTTTTTCTACTTTCCCATTCATTTTCTTCTTCGTGCATCTCAGTAAGAATGCGAGTTGAGACGGGTTCTTTTTCCTTGGATCAGGACCCCACTGATCTCGTTCATATTCTTGCCACATTGATTCGGGTGGCAAGAAGCCAAAATGAGTTCTTACGTGCAAAATATGTTGTAAAGTGAATAACATCAATACATAATTCATGAGATCAACATTGATAGATTTACAGACAGACATGACATGAGAACACGATAAGTGTTTAGCCGATATTCACCACAATCACACTTTTGAAATTGTAACATTACACTAAACCTTCTAGGTGGTCTGGGTGTTTGAAGTGGGAATTAAGTCTCTGTTATCATAAAAGTGTGATTGTGTATGTTGAATTTATTTACAATATGTGTGTTAAATTCTTGTTGACCGTTATTCATTGCATCAGAGACAACTAATACGGTGAGTCGAAGTTGATCATTGCTTGTTGATCTCTAATAGCAAAGAGTTGTGCGATTTTAAAATACATCTCCTCAACCAACGATGACACCAACAAATGTCGTTTTTTAACATGGAATTAACTTACTCTGACAAGTTGGTAGTCATATGTCCCCAATGCTTTCTCTCATCGAAGCATTGTATCCAATTTTTTAACATGGTATTTTCACATAACTAAAGATATATTTTCAATATATTTTTATTTAATGATATTTTCAATATATGAGTTACTACTCTTTGAAAATTTATGTCTATGGTAAAAGATAGATGTATCAATTATTCTTGTTACTGTGTTTTTTAGATTATTTTAGTACTACTAACTAATTTTCTTATTTTTTAATTAACAAACATAACAAAAAAAAATATCAACAACGCATAAATTTAACTACAAAAGTACATACAAAGTAACTAAAAAATTGTACACTAATTTTATCCAAATTTTTTTATTTTTCTTTACCTGTATATTTAAAAAAAAACAAAATTATAAAATTTAATTTAAAAAATAAGTAATTTTAAAACCAATTAAAAAAATTATATAATATAATATTTATATTTTATAATATTTTAAATTAAAAAAACAAAAAGGAGAGAGAAAGTCCCAAGTAGTGTATATTGGGAATTACATATAAAATAGTGTAGATTGAAAAAAAGTAAGAAAGAGAATGTGTATTTACCACAAAAAAAAAAACTCATTACCGTATCAATGCTTGCCTTAAAAAAATATAGATTACAGTGCTAATGTCCAATAAAGACATTTTTTATGGAACAAGGAGATATTTTAATTGATCATGGTTTGCACCATTTGTGGATGAGTGTTGGGAAAACTCAGTGATCGGAGGATTGGTGATTGTTTTAGTTTTTACTTTTTATATATTTTGGGAATTTGTCAGTTCTTGAGTATTTTAGATTATTAAAGTTGATTGGTTAATTGTGAGCTAAGTTTTTAAGAGAGAGACACTAAAAAATAATTACTCATATTGTTGTAAGTATATTTCCTATATACACAAAAAGGAGCATCAATGCCATCAAATGAAAATGCTACCCGGCTCATTATAAATCCTTTTTGGCTCTCGAAGTTTTATTGTTGCTTGGCTTTTAAGATTCACTCTGCCTTTGCTAGCTCACTCATACTATTTTGGATTTTCAAATTCTTGTTAATATCTCTCTCTCTATGATTGTTTTCATGACATTGAAGGCAAGCTCTAATCACCATCTTTTGGTTTTCTTAATTAAGTTAGTTATATAAATACCATTTAAATCATTTTTGTTTTCTTTGGTTTACAGTACTTTTGCATGGTGATGAGGATCAATATTGATTACAATGGTTGCTACAGAAAAGTGAAGAGAGCCCTTCTTGATATGCCAGGTTAGGCATCATGCATGGATCATCCTTAAATAATTTCTATATGCAAGCTTCTTATAGTTCTGAAATACAAAATTAAATTTTAAACTATTTTATATTTCTTTGATTATGCTATATATTGTGCTAGAGTTGGATACTCATCTCCTAGAAAAGAACTAGACCAGGGCAGTTGTGTGTGGAAGGTTCATTCCACAAGATGTTGCAATCAAGATAAGAAAAAAACTAACGGTAGAGTTGAGATATTAGACTTACAATTTATTTTCTTCCCTAATCCTTTTTATTTTTTTTCCTGATTAGAAACCAAACTAAGAAACTATAGAAGAACATAGCCTACATAATAATAATAATAATAATAATAATAATAATAATAATAATAATAATAAAACAAAACCAAAATAATTCCCAAGTTTTCTTCCCTAATCCTTTTTATTTTTTTCCTGATTAGAAAACAAACTAAATATTATTATTATTATTATTATTATTATTATTATTATTATTATTATTATTATTATTATTATTATTATTATTATGTAGGCTTTGTTCTTCTATAGTTTCTTAGTTTGTTTTCTAATTAGAAAATAAATTGGTACTTCGTTGAGTAGATGTGCAACAGGAGGTGCAATATCAGCAAAAGGTAACTCTTTTTTGTTTCATTTTCTATCATTTTTATCATGTTTTTCTTTCTCTTATATGTTATAAACAACAGACATACATGACATTTCAACGCATGTATAGAATAGACTTAGAAACCTTGTACCCAGGTGATACTTCAAAATTCCACTTTGCTATTGTGCTAGAGTTGGATACCCATCTCCTAGAAAAGAACCGGACTAGCGTAGTTGTGTGTGAAAGGTTTATTCCACATGATGTTGCAATCAATATAAGGATAAAAACTAACCGTAGAATTGAGATATTAGACCTACAATTTATTTTCTTCCCTAATTTTTTTTTATTTTCTGATTAGAAAACAAACTAAGAAATTATAGTAGAATAGAGACTACATAATAATAATAATAATAATAATGAAACAAAACCAAACATTATTTCCTATCTTTTATCATTATTATTATTATTTTATTATTATTATTATGTATGTTTTGTTCTTTTATGGTTTCTTAGTTTATTTTCTAATCAGAACATAAATTGTTGCTTTATTGAGTGGATGTGCAACTTGAGGTGTAACATTAGCAAAAGGTAACTCTTTTTTCTTTCATTTTCTGTCATTTTTATCATGATTTTTTTCTCTTATATGTTACAAATGACAGACATACATGATATCTCAATGCATGTATAGAATAGACTTAGAAACCTTATATCTAGAACTGTGATACTTCAACATTCCACTTTGTTATTGTATGTTTGGTTTCTTTGGGTTCCTTAAAAAAAGGATGCACTTTGGGAAGTGGTTCATCTTTTGTAGATATTAAGAAATCAAAATTTTAGTTGCTTATATTTTTTGTACTCATAGGAATGTCCTTATGCTTATATTTTGATTTTGTTTCATTATTATTATTATTATTATTATTATTATTATTATTATTATTATTATTATTATGTAGGTTCTGTTCTTCTATAGTTTTTTAGTTTGTTTTCTAATCAAAAAAATAAATTGTTGCTTTGTTGAGTGGAGGTGCAATATCAGCAAAAGGTAATTTTTTTTCTTTCTTTTTTTGTGATTTTTATCATGTTTTTCTTTCTCTTATATGTTTGGTTTCTTTGGGCCAAATCATTATTTTCTTTTGTTTCTAATGAATGTCTAACCTCTTCTATATTTAGTTTCCTTGCTCATACCTATAATGACTGTCATATTTAGTACTCAAATGTTTTCTTTGCAGCTTTGTGCTAGCTGAACTACATATTATCCACGACCATGGTTCATGATATATTCTTGACATTTTGTTTATTGATTCCTGAAGGATCCCGGGGGTATTGGTTTGTTTCTTTTTTTCAACCGGTAGCTTCTTTGGGAAATAACATTGTCATCCAAATTGCAGTTGAAAGCAGCCTTAAGATCAGTATTTTCATCCTGTTAGTTTAACTGCATGTTTAACTTTTATGTCTAAACCTTTCACTATACATATCTTTGGAGCAAATTGCACTGCTATAATACCTACTTCTTTAGCAGTTATTGTTCCTAATTGGGCAGTTTTTTATGTCTAAGATCAGTATTTGTTTTTGTTTTTAATTTTCCTCAATTTTCTTTAATGCATTTCTTGATATTTTCCATATGAGAAATCAAATGGCTTTCATCCAACAACTAGAAGCTATGGGTATGTGGTGGTTCTTATCCATTTTTTTCCCTTTTTCATTTTAACTTTTGTGGTTGTAATACCAAAGTTTCCTTGATCTTATTTTAGGAACTTTCTTACTTTCTTTCTTTTCTCATCCCGCAGGTTCTAAAGGACTACATGTTTGGTAAGTCTTTTTTTGGGCATTTTTTTGTTGATGCTTTCCTGCGATTTTTGGTTTTTTGTCAATTCATGGTTAGATTTTTTGTATCTTTGTCTTTGAATCATTTTCTGGTGGAGTTTGTTTAGAAGAAAGTGTGACTAAGTAATTTTTTTCCCATATTAATATACATCTCTATATCGTTTTCTTGCAAAACTTTTTTTATGAGCAGTAAGGTAAAAAAAATAGCGACATTTATGAAAAAATTGTGCTTGAGATTGAATTCATGTTTCTCTATTTTATTGTCAACCTTGAATGATATTTGAAGATCAAATTTCTTTTGAATTTGTTTCATTTATTTGCGATTGTTTACATATAGTTGATGTCATTTATGGGAATTTTCTACTAACAGGCTAGCTAGAAACAACCAAAAACAATGAGAGCAAGAATATCAACTTGCCTAGCGCAGGTTAGTTTTATTTCACTCACTAGTGGTGAAAACATACTTGACTTTTGTTTTAACATTTTCAATTCAATTTCTATATAATCACGGACAAATTTTTAAATAGAGATAATTTTACTTTTTATAGAGATTTAATTGGATTTTAATGATTCGATATAATCATGGGAGAATTCCCAATTGATATTATACAAATTTATTTATAGAAACTTCCAACTTCTACCGCCCCACATGTTAATGTGTGTGGTTAACATATGACAATTCTAAGAAGAACTGACCTTTCTATGCAATGGAATGACATAGTCCTCGACATTAGCATTGGTGACAAATACATTGTTCAACCTTGGTACCGGTTTCTTGCAGACAACGATTTTATCTTGGGAGATGAAGTTTCATTTTACTACCACCGTTATGATAATATTTGGAAGATTGTCATAATCTTTTGTTTGGCAAGCTGCTGTGAGTTTTCGATGAGATGTGTAATTTGAGTAATGTCTTAAAAAAGATTAAGAATTTATCAAAAAATCTGGAATGGTAGTTATAATGACTAAATTTTATTTGTATTTTATTAATTTTATAAATAATATTTTGTATTTTGAATACCAATTTTATCATCAATATTAAGTTTTTTTTTTGCTTCAACACTGTAATTCCTTTTATATATGTCTTGCAAAAAAAAAAATTTGCTAAATCACTAATTAAACGATTAGATGACCCATGGGAATGAACGGGTTACAGACTAGTTTTAATTTAAACTTCCTGCGCGTGTAGTTTATGCTTCACACTAAACTAGGAGTAGTTTTCGTTTTAATGCACGGGTTTGGAGGTATCTAAATGTATTGGTATTTCATTTCATGCATGGATGCTTGAATAGAATGATCTCCTGCTCTTTCCTTTCTTCTTGCTGCCATGTGATGTAAGTTCTAGCTTTGTTTTGTGGACATCAGTTCTGTCATAAATGGCCTATTTCCATTATCTTGGCAAAGCATTGCAACATAGTTGCTTCTGGCAACAATTTTCTTCGAGTGGTCGCCAAGAACTTCGATGTTATTGCTCTGTATTGTTGGTGTCATGTATTTAGACCTTCTAATGTTGGTACAGTGGCATGAGTTTAACTCTTGTTTAGAAATAAAATTCATTGGATTCCACCTTATCGCTTCTTTTTCAATGAATTTTACTTTTGCTTTTAAAAAATAATTTTTTTATGATTATTTTGTTTGTATTGTCAATCCGTATTAGATTAATGAAATGGTAAAATTGAAATTTTGTATGTTCTGCAGCAAAACTGCTGGATGCTTCTACTACTTCCCTCAAGTTGTCTCTTAGGTTAGGGTCCATTTTGATGGCTCCATTTGTTGATAGTTAGTTACTTGGTCATATTGGAACCCGAGTTACTTATTTTCTTTTCCACCACTTGAATCAATTAACCAATTTTCTTACTAAAGTTACAATGGAGACACTACTATATATACGTTACTATTTGAAATAATTCATTTTTTGAACTATTTATTTAATTTTAAATCTGGTTTACAAATAAAAATTTTATCCAATAAAATATTATATATATAAATATATTTTTTATACAATCACTTTTGTCTTTCATATATTTTCCGCATCACTAATATATATATATATATAAATTTTTTTTTTAATATTCTAACATTTATTTAATAAATTTTAAAAATTATTATAGTATAATATTTACATATATAAAGGTATATCATTAATATACTTATAATTTATATTGTAAGTATTATAACATTATAATTTTTTAAACTAATAACACATATATCATAATATTAAAATTAATTATATAAACTAATGATGTAGTAAAAATTGAGAAAGTATATGATAAAACAATATGAAATTTAAAAAGGAATGTATGAAAAAATATTAAACAATAAATAATATATTTTATTATCATATTTATTAGATAAATTTAGTCCATAAACTAGATTTATCTTTAAAAAGCTAGATTTAACATTTCAATACATATTTCAAAAAATAATTTAACTCGTATAATTATGTATGTATTATATAGTGTTTAATATATAATTCAAGTGGATTATTTTAGCATTTTAAGTGACCAACTAAAAATAAAGGTCTTGAATTTTTTTCTCTCTTAATGCATGTAATTCCATTATCAATACAAGCCCAACAAAAAAACCACAGTAGAAAGTAGGCAAAGAGGCTACTAGGCTACTTCATCTGCAGAAACAGCTAAAGACTTTTGCTATGTGCACCAAGCATATTGTTTGTGCATCCCGTATTAAAACAAAATTTCAAAAATGCCTTTAAGTGTTTTTCATTTTTAAGGATTACATAATTTGTATAACTTATACAGATTATGTGATTCGTAAGTTTTTTTTTAATTCAAAAATATGTTTTTTTAATTTATTAATAAATTAATTTTTTTAATAGAAAATATTTTTTATTTATAAAATAATATACGGATTAAATAATTTATATAAGTTATATCAAAATTAATTATCACAAAATTTATTATTTAAATTTACATGGACATTAAATATATATTAAAAATTTTAGTGTTATATATAACAACATTATTTATTTTATAATATAATTGGTCTATTAGCTTAGTTGCTTAGAGAGTCATGTTAATAACTTGAAAGTCACAGGTTCGATCTCTAGTGGCTTATGGATCTGTATGAGGCTTACAAATCAGCTGATCCGTATTCCTTTTACGAAAGGGTAAAATGGAAAAATCACAAAATTACTGAATGTACCAACAATTTTGCTTGGTGTGCGTAGCAATGCCCAAGATGAAGTAACACAAATTAGCTTCTTCCACTACTAACTTTCAAATAGCCCAATCAAGGGTATTACTATTGGTACTACCACTTTTACTGATAGCACTACCCATGTGGGTGTGTTTTACTCATATTCCAAAAGTCCCCCTTGAAAAATTACACAACGAAATCATATTTTCGTTGTACAATTGGGGGGTGAAAAAAAATACCAATGGAGGTATGTTTCATTGTACACTTGTACAAAAAAATTATGTTTTCAATGTTATTTTTTCACCTCCCAAATAACGCAACAGAATCATGATTATGTTGTTTTATTTGATTTTTTCCACATATATGCAACATAAATATGCTTTTGTTTTTCAACTTTATTCTCACCCCCATATTGTATAACAAAATCATAATTTCATTGTGCTAATTAACATAATGGAATCATGATTTCGTAGTTTTTTTTCTAAAAAAAATGTTTTAAGTTTTTTAAAAAGTAAAATTTAATGTTTTATATTGCAATTTAGCAACCATATTTATGCCGATTTGATAAGCCAACAATGTCCTTATAGAGCTCAATGCAATATGAACCATGTATTTTGACTCGTGAGAGAACAATACAAGATATTAATAAATACAATTGGTCTAAGACAACTCATTGCATTGTCTTGATATTTCAGCATATAAGTGGATTAAAGATGAGGGAGTTATTGTTGTTGTATATTATGATGGTGATATGATATCAAGTTTTGAGCAAGTATTGTTTGAATGTCCTAATGATCTAAAATCCATTAAAATGAGTTGACATTCATTGTCACTTAATTATATTTTTTTTATCTATAAAGTTTAAATTTAAAATCCTATTTAAGGAATTTAAATTTAATTTCACTCAAACTAATGAGATATTAGTATTCTATCTGAGACTTAAATAGACTTAACTTATTTAATAAATTGTTAATTTCAAATATCTCTCTATGCATAAGAGAAAAAATGTTATTTTTCCATTAAAAAACACGAGAAAAAATGGTTTTAATGCAAAGAATTAATTGATTTTTGTGTTGTTATCCTTTCTTGCATGCAGACTATTTCTATTTACAGACATGCTTATCTATTTTTGTTAAGAGATATAATCCTGTGAAGAGACACGCCATAACTTTTAGTGAAATATGACAATTCTTCTAAGAAACATATCCATTCATAAAAGAAGACACATTTCCATAAAATGATACAATCTCTAATAGACATATTTTTATAAAAGTAAAATTTTAGAAAAATCTCACAAATTGTTTGTGATTTAGGTCATCTCTAAATAAGATTCTGTCCACAATCCTATCATATCATTATTGCCCAATTAATAATATTACGAGTAGTTCTCAATTCTATCAATTTTTTTTCAATAAAAAGTTTAACCTTATTTATAATATAAACTTTTTTGTACACACTTAAATGAGAAGAACTTATATATGACAAGTACTTCAATAACACTTAATTAAGCTGTATTTTTTTCTTTCAATGTAGTCATGCTTACGACTTGAATCCACCACAACAACATGAACTAACACCACCACGACCATGATGCATGAGGTTACCACTTGCCACATACATCATTGCTGACTATACTAAACCAAACCAATTTGACAACTCAATGAGTGGTCATGTGCTGTGTCAAATGTCAATGCTGCACTGTTTCCCCCGTTTATGTGCCTCAACGTGCGCTACTGAATTTTATACGTCTTGCTCTTACAGACCTCATCAAATATAGTATATATTGTGGGGTTGATTTGGTAGGGTAATGGTTAAACCTCTCATCTACGTAATTTACTTCTTACAATGATATATATATAAGTACAATTTCACAATACACATTCAGAAAACCATAGGAGTGTATTTTGTTTTTTGTTTTTAGTTCATATTATAAATTGGGCTTACTGCGCTCACCCACATGATGGGTTTTCCTGGTTTAAGATGCTTTGGCCCAGAGTTTAATGTCTTGAGTGAAGTTAACATTCAAATATACGTGCTTAAGATATGTAATGAATAATAAAAAAATAAAGTTACTCTATGAAAAAAGTCACTCTATCGTTTTACCAAAATAGGCAATTTATTAATCTCAAGAGCGACGAAGAATTCAACCCTTATAAGTATTATCAACCTCATTATATAAGATAAATATTTAAGGGTCATGTAAAACAAGTTGTAGATGTTGTACAACAATTTATGTCATATTGTATTTTGTGTTTATCTTTTTCCTCTATCTTATCATTTATTTTATTTGAAATTCATTTTTTTTCTTTTTTCTCTTAGTTGTATATTTTATTTTTATAATTTATTATACAAGTATCATTTCTCAAATGAAATATAGTGTAATATTTAAAAAAAAATTACAAATTTTAGTGTTAAAATGTTTTTTTTAAACAAGTATTCACTCATTTTCACGTCTAACTGAAACATCAACACAGGTCATAAGATCTCAATCAACTCCCACTAAAGCTCAGTCTAAGTCAACAATTTATCTCAAACATTTAGCATATCTCATAGAGATCAATTTAAAAATGTTTTCTTACAAAAGGTGGTCTTATTCAAGTAAAAAATATCTCGTACGTGTAATTAAATTTTTAACATATTTCTTATATAATGTTTAAACTTAAAACTTTATTTAAGAAAACAAATATATACTATTTAAATCAACTTCTTGTACACAGTATAAGTGATTATTTAATTAATCTATTTTGAGAAAGAATTATTTTAAAGCAACATTTTTGAGATATTTCTTTTTCTTTTTAATAGTTTCTTTAAAATCAATCATCTCAAATGTACATTTCATTTTCTTTTATTTTTTAATTTCATCTTTACATATAATTTCCAAGTTATCAAATATTAATTTTTGCATGAAAAAAAAATATTTGATAACATTTTTAATGCGGAAACAAAGGGACGCTCTTGATCTTTTTACATATTTTTCGAGCTGTACATAATTTAAGCGAAAACAGAAAGCAAAGGAAAAATCATAATAACAAAATCATGGGACATAGTATTTAGTGTAATTAATTTTTGAGGACATGCTCATGATAACGAGTTGTAGAAAGATACAATAAATAACAATGGAACTGCAAATATACAATAGGGTTCAACGTCCTATAAAATCCAATTGTAGGTCAATGTGGCACTATCCAAACCCCACAATAGCTCCATCAATAACCAGAAAGCGATGTATGAATTGTATTTATCATGCTATCATGTAAGCTTTCGCCTTTCGGCACCCAAGGAGCCCCCAATTCAAAAAGAATACAAAAAACTATAAACTATAAAAGAAACCCTAGCAAGCAGTTCATCAACCAGCTAATGTTCATTTTGTCTACTTTCGCAATACAATCAAAAATATTACGGGTCCTACTCAATCTCTTTCCATGTAATTAGATTGTGTGAGATTACAGACAACTTTGCTCTCGTGAATAACTTATTGTATTAAAATATCACATATAACAGAAATTAAATTTATAGTGCACTATAAAAATACCTATCCAATATTTGATTTTAAAAATAGTTAAAAGACAATACCAAATGAAGAATGATGGACTAGACAAATATCAAAAAACTTTAATTCACTAAACTCTCATACAATCTTTTGTCTAGTGTCTAGTAAAATTAAAAATACATTATTTCTATTTTTCGACTTTTTATTATTCCACACATTTTTTCCTTTTTTTTTATACTTTTTGTCATTATTTGTTACTTTTTGCTATTGGCTGGTATCTGTGTCACTCTCTTCGCTCTTCCTTCCCCTCTTCTTTTCTTTCATTTTTCATTCTTTCTTTCTTTTTTATATTGGTTTGTTTCACTTTAGCTTGCTAGTGGATACTTTGGCCGTAAGCGAGAGCTATATGTACTGTTATTGTTTCTTTTTTGCTCATTATTTCTTTATTTTTATTGTTAATTTATTCAAATGTTCTCATCGTCATCTTCCTTCTTCTCACTATATTTTTTTCTTCCTTCTGGACAACTTTGACAAGGTCGCGTCGCGCTGTCGTGTTGCCGCCACCATCGTCCTGACCTTGTGGTGGCCTAGCACCACTAGGGCCTAGGATTTTCCAACCTACACACCAGAGCGAAGAACACTGCAAACTAATGCACTTAGGATTTTTCAACCCATTCCTTTACTTGTAAGTTGGACCAGGTCGCTCTGAGCCAGTTCCAACCCAAGCTAAAAATAAATAAAAAATAATAAAAATGAAAAAAAAGAATTGAAATGAGCAAGAAAGGTGAGACTAGTCTGAATTAAAATATCAACATAATTAATAAATTGTAATTTTTTTTATCAACAATAAGTCTAAAATAATGTTTTAAAATATATCACAATATTAATAAATTATAAATATTAGTAAAATATGATAATAAATTTTATGTTAAATAACAAAATAGTTTCAAAAGTTTCAAAATCTTATTTTGTATCTTTTTTTAGTGCAAATCAAACATTGCATAATACATAAAGATATTATAATAAAATTTATATTATTTTATCCAATACATAAACACATCAAACAAAATATAAAATAAAATTATTTATATTATACATCAATTATCAAACAACATACAATAAAAAAAAATTCGGGTATTGAATTAAAGACTTAATTCACCCTAATTTATCAAGTGGAACCAATTTTAATAACTTTAAACATGCTAAAATTATGAGTGGACCTAAATTTAAGTTTTGTGGAACATATACTTAAAAAAAAGAATTAATTGATTAAGGGTGACTGAGTCAAAAATTAATTTTATAGTAGACTTAATTTATAAAAAGAATTAATTTTTTTATAGAATTAACATCTGTAAGAATTGTAGCTTTATTTGTTTAATTTTCTCGTACTTTTTTTTACCATCAATAAATTTCTATCAATTATTGGAGACAAACTCAGAGAAACAAGGAACGGAAAAAAATTTAAAAGAATTTGCCTTTTTGCTGTCCAATCCAACATTTCTTTCTTTCACCATCTCTTTCGTTTTCTTACATGGGGTCATCGACTCATCGTCACCCGAGGGTGTTTTCTTGGACGGTGTCACCGATGACGTGGCTAACCCTCGCACTACGCCAACACGTAATTTTCATTGTATTGAAAGGATAAAAGAGTCATTTGGTAAAAAAGGCACAAGAGTACAACACTCTGAAACAGAAAGGGAGAGCTTCAAATACGAACGGGCGCACGGGATTACGCACTCTCATCTCTTTGAACTTGACTACAGCTGAAACAAAAAATTTGTCTCGAACAGCTTTCGGATTTTTCAAACCCACCCATCACTTTCTCTCTCTAACACCTTTTTCTCTCTCTAAAGAGTTGCAATATCGGAGATTTTATTTACGTGTTGAAAAGTTTTCACAGTCAGCTTTGTGAAGAAGCCTTAGAAGGTGAGTTTTATTTTATTTTTTTGTGAATTTTGTGAAGGTGGAGACTTTGATGATTTCGGGATTCTGGGCTTTGGAGTATTTGGGGTTTTGTTGTTGTTGTTGTTGTTTTTTTTTGCGAATTTGTCTGGAGAAGCTACTTTCAGTTTCGTTTGTTTTTGTCGTTCTTTTTGCTTTTTTGCTTCGTTGGTTGTCGTTTCAATTCGTGTCCTGTTTGCGGCGTTTGATGATGTTTTTATGTCGTTTTCGGGTCGTTTTGACCGACTTGAGGGGCTTTTAGTTTGCAGTGTTCTTCACTCTGGCGTGTAGGTTGGACAAACTTCTGTTCATATTTTGGAAAATAGAAATTCAATTTTTTTTAAAAGAATTTGTTGATCTTTTTATTCTGAAGGGGGTAGTTTGGACTGAAAAACCCTTTGTAAAAAAAAATAGAGTAGAATTTGAAGTGTTTTGGTACTATTTTTTTGCATGCCAAGTTTGAATTGCCTGCAGTTTTTGCATTTTGTGTTTGGAGACTAATTTGCACTGCAGAAGGGTCCTTAACATGCATTGTTAATTTTACAATATACTTAATTCTTTGGTGGGTTTATGCTTATGCATTGAGGGTGTTGTTGTGTGGATAGAATTTGGTTGTTGTGTGAGGATTATGTTGTTTTTGAAGGTTCTTAGTTGATGTAATTGAAAGGTATTCTGGAATCTTGGAGGCTGTTCGACATTAATCCAAAATAAGCTATTGATATTTGATAGGTCAAAAGTAGTTTTGAGGAAGAATCTTACTGTTTCAATGTACCTAAGGCCAGTAGTATTACTGGTTTTAGGGTTCTATCATGTCTCTTGATTCTTGATACTGCACAACAATATGTTTTTGGTGGGAGAATGATCCCGTGTCTGCCACAAAGTCATTGTAATAGATTTTTGGTATCTGGAGTGTTGTTTCTTTAACTTGATAGTGGTCTTCCTGTATGTTTTGACTAGAGATTTTTGAAACATGGAGTTGTTTTTAAGTTTGATATTTATAATTTACTAGTTTATGATGATAATACTTTTTTTTTAATTTCTTTCTTGTAACTTATTGTTTATGACAGGTTGGTTTCAAACTTCTTAATATTACAAGACACGATGGTAGCAAAAATCCGGCAAAGTGCTACTGAGTCTCCTAATCCAAAACCTGAGGTTGGAGAGATTGACACCAGCCCACCTTTTCAGTCTGTTAAAGATGCTGTCTCTCTATTTGGTGAAGGTGCTTTCTCTGGTGAAAAACCTATCTTTAAGAAGGCAAAACCTTATTCTGCTGAGGTAATTGTCATTTTTATATTTGCACTTGTTCTTAATCACAAATCCCATGGTGCAAGACAACATTGAAAGTTGCATGGTATAGCATAATAATTTTCAAGGTAGTCTATTTAATCCTTTAACATAAAAGTAAAATAAAAACCTTAATGAAGGATTAATAATATGCATTGGATGGAGCAGATAGTTACGCAGTTTACTTAATAAAGTTTTACATTATTATATTGTCCCGAGTTTCTTTCATCATGCAAGGAGACACTTGACTCTGTTAACAGTGCATACTTGTTGTCCTTGTCATAGGACTTGAAAATGCAGATTGAATTTTATTAAATAACTCTGGAAATTTTCTCTGTACTGATAAAAATATGGTATCAGTTCCAGAAGAAGGCTCTGTATACAAGTGCATCCTACTATCCTCCCTCTTTCTATAGAAAAACTTCAATATAATAAGTCAGAAGTCAGAAACCTATAGAAAACCTCTATGACCAAATGACCCAAAACCTGTATGTCCAAAGAAGGTTCTTCCCCTTACACACTCACACACACACATCCTGGAACACTTCATTTCCTCTTCTTCTCACTGCCACGTCAAAATTCTGTTATGCTGCAGCCTGATAGCATAAACATTCTCAACATTTTCCATGGTGTCATCCTTGCACTCATGGGTCTAACATTTTACTTTTAAAATCAAGAATATAATGTCATATTGAATTTTGCCTTTTCTCATCATTTTCCCCCTGAAACGTGAAGATCTTGTGCATTTTTTTTTTTAACAAATTGAACGTTTGTTCTATTTAAGAGTATATCTCATACATCTTATGGTAAATCTTACCATGTTAGCAATAACCTTTCAGTTTTAATTACTTTAACTCTTCTGACAGCATTTTCAACAATTTTAGCTTTTATTTAAGTGATAATCATTCTCAGTTTGACCATGTAAATGGTTTGTAGGATAAATCAGGTTCCTAAAATGGTCTTTTTTTTACACAAAATAGTATGCACATATATATCATATGGGAATCAGAAACAAGATTTTCAGGGTGTCTCAACTCTCAACAATGTTCATGGTTGAAGGATATTAAAACTACATTGTTATACTTTGTTTTGTTTAGATATTTTTAAAATACAAGATGATGTGATGTTCATAATTTAAGAGGGAATATCTTGTGCATGTATGAATAGGTACAGGTTTCAATGTACTTAAGAGTTAAGGTAACATTACAATTTCCATGTAACATTATGTAAATCTCCATCCACCATTTTAGATAATGAATTGCCATAGATAGGAATATCTGTTTTAATTGAACACCACTTAAGTTGTTCTAGTAACACAAGCTGTTCTAACTTCTGACCACTAAATTGAGTTATCTGATAGTTATTTTCTATTTCCTTCTTTCAAGGTTAGCTTTGATTGTACTGTCTTTTTTCAATTTACAAGTTTGTTCTTTTACTAGAGAGTTTTGGCCAAGGAGACACAACTTCATGTTGCCCAAAAAGAGCTGAACAAGTTAAGGGAACAAGTAAAGAATGCTGAAACTACTAAGGCTCAAGCTCTTGTGGAGCTTGAAAGGGCTAAAAGGACAGTTGAGGATCTGACACAAAAGATAAAAGTTATCAGTGATTCTAGGGAGTTGGCAATTGAGGCAACAGAAGCTGCCAAGAGTCAGGCAAAACAGCTTACGGAAGAAAAGTATGGTGTCCCTGATGGAACAAATGTTGCTTGGAAGGAAGAGTTAGAAGCTGCTGTTAAAAGGTATGCATCTGTCATGACAGAACTTGATGCTGCAAAGCAAGCACTGAGCAAGACTCGGCAAGAGTATGATTCATCCTTGGACGCAAAAAAGTCTGCTTTCAAGCTAGCAGCAGAAGCTGGAGATGCATCAAAGGAAAACACAGAAAGAGCATCTGAGCTTTCTAAAGAAATTTCAGCTGTAAAGGAGTCAATTGAGCAAGCAAAGCTTGCTTCTATTGTAGCACAGCAACAGCAAACAATGATTTTAGCTGAGAAAGATGTTCTAAGACAATCATATAAAGCTACCTTGGAACAATCTGAAAAGAAATTGCTTGCTTTAAAGAAGGAATTCAGTCCCGAGCTTGCCAAAAATCTTGAAATGCAGCTGGCAGAGACAATGTCTGAAATTGGGACGCTGCAAAAGGAAATGGAAAATAAAAGAACATCGGACTTGGACTCCGTGAAAAGTGTCACTTTGGAGCTAGATGATGCTAAGGAGTCTTTGCAGAAAGTAGCAGATGAGGAAAGCTCTCTTAGAAGCTTGGTGGAATCTCTTAAGGTAGAACTGGAGAATGTAAAAAGAGAACATTCTGAATTGCAGGACAAAGAATCTGAGACTGAATCCATTGTGGGGAATCTGCATGTCAAGCTCCGCAAATGCAAGTCTGAGCTTGAAGCCTGCATGGCAGAAGAATCTAAAGTTAGAGGTGCATCTGAGGAAATGATCTTGACACTTAGCCAGCTGACATCTGAAACTGAAAATGCAAGGCGGGAAGCAGAAGATATGAAGAACAGGACAGCAGAATTAAAGAAGGAAGTTGAAGTTACCATGCTTGCATTAGAAGAAGCAGAAAAAAATCTTAAAGTGGCGCTGGAAGAAGCAGAAGCAGCAAAAGCAGCTGAGAAAAGTGCTCTTGACCAGATTACGATTTTAACTGAAAGGACTACTGCTGCACGTGCATCAACATCTGAATCTGGTGCTGTGATTACGATCTCAAAGGAGGAGTTTGACTCGCTAAGCCATAAAGTTGAGGAGTCTGATAAATTAGCAGATATGAAAGTGGCTGCTGCCAAGGCACAGGTTGAAGCTGTGAAGGCTAGTGAAAATGAGGCTCTCAAAAGGTTGGAGACAACTCAAAAGGAGATTGAGGATATAAAGACTGCAACCCAGGAGGCTTTGAAAAAAGCTGAAATGGCTGAAGCAGCGAAAAGGGCAGTGGAGAGTGAGCTTCGAAGATGGCGCGAGAGGGAGCAGAAGAGGGCCGCAGAAGCTGCATCTCGAATTCTGGCTGAAACACAGGTGTCAACAGAATCGTCTCCTCAGCACTATAGGATTCAAAAGCAGAATCCTCCTCGAACAATGGTGGAGGTGAAAAAGTTTGAAAAGGAGAAGGTTTCAGTTTCAAAGAAAACCCTCTTGCCAAATATTAGTGGCATCTTCCAAAGGAAAAAGAACCAGGTTGAGGGTGGTTCTCCTTCTTATCTGCCTGGTGAGAACCCTGTATGAGATTTGAAATTTGTAGCAGTTTGTGCAGCTCTTGAATGTGAGAGGAACATTTATTTGTGTGTAGTTGAGGAATTTATTTCATCAGATTTTGTCATTGTAGTCTGTTTGAAGGATTGTGTAGTGTTTGTAGTTTGGTGACAAATTTGGGCATGTATCATGTAAATGGAACCAGAAGTAAGATTAAAATCTACTGGTATTTTTCTGTTGATACTAAGCTTTCATGTCCGGTGACTGGTAGTTTGAACTATATCGAAGGAAAGGATTGTGTAATGTGAATAGTTTGGATACACTTCTAGGAAATGCATCATGCAAATTGAACCGGTAGAAAGATTAAAATCTCTTATCTTTTTTTCTTTTTTGTTGGTACTAATTAAGTTTTCTGTTCCTATACAAATTTTGTTTTTTTTTATTTGGTCCAAATATGGAAAAATGAATGTAAATAAGTTCCTTGACCAAAAACTATTTTTTGTGATCTTTGTTGTTACTCCCAAGTTTTAACGTTGAGAGCAATTTTAACGTGATTAGAGGATTTCTGTCTGTTACTTCATTTTGCACATTGTTCATTTTTAATTCTTATCCATAACACTTCTTTTCAGTTTGTTTCTATAAGAAATTTTTTTAAATACGTCTCTATACGAATTAAAATGAGAGCAATGTTAAGGTAGGGAAAAAAAAATACAACACAACTAAAAAAAGTTAAGAAGTTCACGATAATGTTGAGTAAATTTGACCATAAATGAAATGATAGAAGTAAAGAATGTGCTTTTACTGCACTCTTCAACAGAAAAAAAGAAATCGACGGCTTTGACACTTAAAAGTTACTCCTAATTTACATTCTCTCCTTCCAATTTTCCATATGGAGTAAAACTCTTAACACTTTTCACCCACACCCCTTAAACAGTTAAACACCATCTCCTAAAACAATCAAAATCAGTAGAATGCCACCTTCTCTGGTTTGTCATAAATCACTATAACTAGTAAGCAAAGCTACTTCTAACCTAAACTTTCTCCATTTAAAGGGATCTTGCACCACTCTACATTAACTACTCATTTTTGTAGAACACATCAATTTTTCTTAATATTTCCTACAACGGACTCTACTAAGATTGCACCCTCTATAAATGGAGTAATTAGACTGCACACCACTAGAGAGTCTTGTGGAGTCCACTAAGATTGCAATTGCACCCTCAATGAATGGAGTAATTAGACTACCCAGCTCTAGAGAGTCTTGAGAAGAGTTGTTACATCCTAATCAAAATTTAAGAGAAGAGTGTGTGTTTTGTGATCACTTATTCTGAGAGTCTCTTGTGAGAAAAATAGAAAATGTTCATTATTCTTTATGACTTTTGAGTGAAATATTTGGGTTTATAAGATGATATAGAACTTAAGGTAAATTATTAAACTTGCAATCTTGTTTTAGTAAGTAAACACTTTTATTAGAGCATTTCTTTAATTGTAGGTAACAAATTCTGAACCTAAAAAAAAATGTATTTTTTTATGGTTTGTTTTTGTGTGTGTTTCATCTTGGATCCTTGTTGTGTGCGGTTTTTCTCAAAAACACTTCTATAGATATAATATGACAAAATATAAAATTTAAAAATCAAATTATTTGTTAAAATTGTAGACAATAATCTTAAAACCATTTCATTTAAAATAGAAAGATATCTAGAATTTAATATAGAATTTAATATAGTCATCAAGATTCAATATTTAAAATTTAAAGCAAAAAATATTGAAGTGGTACCTGCAAAAAAAATATTAAAGTGGTACTATGGTATGAAAAATCATGAGATTTTGGTCAGCGATAATACTGTGTGTTCAAGTCTATTAGGCAAAAGACACGAAGTTACTGCATAATTATTATTCACATGCAATGTAACAGCTACTATTATGTACTGTGGTTTCATTTACAATAATGCCATGTAATTCAGTATGTTCGTCAAAATGCATTTCAGCTTGTTTGCTTAGCTTGAAAGATGAATTGACAGCACGAAAGTGTGGAATGGTAAGTAGAGAATCATGATTCATGAGTATTAATGTGGCAGGGGGTTTATTTTTTTTTATTATTTGTAAAACTTCAATTTAATATAAAAAATTTTAATTTTTATATTTGTGTATATAAAAGAATATTGTAAGAGAAGTAAATTTTTAAAATAAATGACTAGCTGAAGTGAAGTGTTGAACCAATATTATTATTTAAAACATTAATTGATAGTTAAAAGTTAAAAATTAATTAAAAATTATTAATCTAATTTATTAAATTATAAGTGTTTCATAAAATTATAATTAAAGTAATTAAAAAATATAAAATAATAAAAATACACATATTTATACGATGTTTTGATATAAATTTTAATTTTATTTTATGGATAAAAATATATTGAGAAGGTATAATTTTAGTTTTTCAATTAATTTTAAACTCTTATAATTTTTATTTATAGATAAGTTATATTTTTATTATGTTAATTACACTAATAGTTCAAATAATTCATTTGATATAAAATTATTTAAAAATAATGAAAAATAAAATAAATCTAACATTTATCATTGTAAAATTTTAAGTATAACAGGCATTTAATGATATAGATTTATATTTAATGATTTAGATTTAACTCCATGATAGCAATGTACAAAACCGATTCCACAGGAAACACGGTACGCTTGACCACACAGGAACACATCCTCTCCTCTAAAAAAACAAAACATGACCAAAGAGAAAGCAAAACACTGCACACTGCACACTTCACAGTGTACACTCTCGCAAGTTGCAAGTTTCAATCACTTCCACACTTGCCGTCATTCTCGTTCTTCTTGTTCTTCAAAAGCTTCAAACTTTAGCCTTTAGACGATTATGGGTAGCAGCGACACGTCTTCTTCGGATTTCTTCTGCCGCCGCCACGTGTTCCTCTGCTACAAGAACCCCGCCGTGTGGCCGCCGCGCATTGAGGCTGCCGAGTTTGATCGCCTGCCAAGGTTGCTCCACGCCGCCATCAATGCCAGAAAGCCTCATATCAAGAAAGAGGTTTGCTTTTGTTTTGCTCTCATAATTTTCTTTCTTGGTTTGGTTTTTTTGTTTTGCAGTTTTAATCTGTTTTTGTTTAAAAATGCTTTTTTTTTTTAAACGATAGAGTGAGAAAGGTTGTTCTTGTTTGTTCTCCCAATGGGCAATGTACTAGTTTTTGGATCTTTTGTTGTTGAGATGGGTTTGTTGTTTTCTTGATTCGTTCTTTTTTTTTTTTTTTGTCAAGCACTATGAATGAATGGATGTCCAAGTGTGAGTGGAATGAATGGAGTGTGATTGAAAGTAATGGAACAGGATGGAACTAGTAAACATTCTGTTGTTTAATTAGTTTTATGATATATATCCCCTAGTCCGAGTTTATGGAAGAACGTCTGTTGGTTAAATAGATCTCAGTATCTCCGGGAATTAGTCTCTGGCTCTTGACTAATGGTTACCCTGGCTTAAAAAAAAATTGATCATTTTTATGATGAAATGGAATGGAATTGTAAGGGCTTCCACCCCATACTTGGGGAAGTAAAAGAAAAGTATTGGATGGAATGGAATGGAATGACTTTTATTATACTTTAAACTATCTAAAGATTCTAAACAATGGAATCCAGTATCATTTGGTTGCATTCCTTCTCATCAATCCAAATGTAGCCTATGGTATGAGGTGGGATGGTTTGATTTAATTTTTTTTTTGTTTATATTTTTCTTTATGAAGTTATTTACTATATTCTATATCAATTGCATGATATTTGGATTTTGTTATTAAAGATGACCTACTAATGCAGTGAAAATGCTGTCTGGATTCAGTGATATTTATTCACTATATAGATTAAGCTAACTGTAGCTAATTGTTTTGGACTTGTCATTTGCTAGACCTGCTTAACAATATGTGAGGGGCATGATGGGACTGAAACATCAAATGGAGATGTATTAATTTTTCCAGACATGATCAGATATAGGTTAGTACTTATAGTTTCAATTCCGTTTCACAGCTTCTAATTCCCCTATAAAAATTCTCCATTGTTTTCCTTAATTCCTTATCAACATTAGTTTTAGTGAAATTGCAGGAGATTAACCCATTTTGATGTTGAGACATTTGTTGAAGAAGTTCTAGTCAAAGAAGGAAACTGGCTTCCTGGAAACCCTGAATCATTAAAAGCGTCATATGTTTTCGTATGCTCACATGGATCCCGTGATCGTAGGTGTGGGGTTTTTGGACCTATCTTGGTCAGTAGATTCAGGGAAGAGATAGAGTTACATGATCTTCTAGGCAAAGTGTTGATTAGCTCGTGCTCACACATTGGGGGAAATAATTATGCAGGAAATGTCATTATATTTGGATCAAGTATCAACAGAGAAGTCACTGGGCACTTGTAAGGAGGAGATTTTCCCTGGTTATTAACATTTCGTTCAACAGATTTTTCCATTTCTTTAAAATCAAGAAATACCTTTTTAAGATTGTATCTTTAATTTTGATTTTGATATTAAGCTGACCACTATTCTTTTTAACTAAACTATGTAGGTATGGATATGTTACTCCAGATGATGTACCTTTATTGTTTCGCCAGCATATCATTCAAGGGGAGATTTTTGACTCACTATGGAGGTAATTTTTATCTATGATATTTTCATTAGTATTGAATTTTAAAGGTTTTTTTCCCCCTTTAGTTCCATCCTTCAAAAGACACTAGCCAGGATTGCTCTCTTGCTGGCCTTTTGGCGCAGAGACTGGGTCTGTGGGGGTTAAAAGTTAATTTTATATAATGTTTTGTCAGAGGTGGAAATTTTAGCTATGTTCATAAAGTTTGTTGTCGTTTCCAAGTTCAAATGTTTCAAAATTCAGAATGAAATGGAATGTTAATAGAAGTGAACTGGAAAATTTAAGAGGTGTTTGAGGCTCTTTCACGGGGTCTGTGGCAAATTTAAGAGGGTGAGCCCTAGTACAGCAGTAAAGTTGTGCCTTGTTGACTGTTTGGTCATTGGTTCAAATCCGGAAACAACTTCCTTGTATATGCAAGGGTAAGGCTGCATACAATGACCTTCTCCCATACCTTTGCATAGCGGGGAGCCATCGGGCCGGGGTACATTAGTTTTTCTAATGTTGATTGAATGAATACCTTGAGAGATTAGTCTCTGGCTCCCGGTTGAGGGATATCCTAGATTCACCCAAACAGCCTCTGGCTTCATAGAAAGTTGTTTTAGGTCCTCGACAATCAATGTAAAACTCGCTAATATACCAAGCATTGATCACTCTTGACAAAGAGTTGAATGACGTCATGTGTTCCTTATAGCCAACCTCACTTAGTGGGATAAGGCTGTTGTAGTTGTTTAGTTTTGATTGGGGGTTCTATTGCTTTATTTAAGATTTGTAATTTCATATGTAGGAATCTTTATGAGATTAATTTTTCGTTTTGGTTCAACTTATTTTAATTTTAGATAAATAATAGCCTTGTTTTTTGGGGGGTGGGGGAGCAATTGTTTTCAGAAGTTAATTGGTTCCTAAACAAATGCATCTTGATTTGAATTATCTTATTTTAACTTAAAATAGAGATAGCTTTGTTTGCTTATCATTTGCATTGGGTTAGTTGCTTATTTGCCTGTAAATAGGCATTTAACTTAAACATTCGAGAAGCTTTGATTATTTTATGATATTGAATTTCTTATTCAAAGAGTATCTAATATTTGATTTAGAGGAGCACTTTAGGTTTACCAAGGGAGTGCCCTACTACATGGAGTACACTTGGTTAATTGGTTTGTTTAGCAGGGAGTAGCACTTTAGGTTTATCAAGGGAGTGCCCTACTACATGGAGCACACTTGATTATTTTTCAAAAGATAATTTTTCAACCAATGAGTGTGCCTTGTTTTGTTGATAGTTCAATAAATGCACCCACTTTCATGGGAAAAAGAGAGTAAATTGAGCAATAGAGTAGTCCTATGTTTCTTATAATTAGGAACAAGAAAAAGTTGCATTTTGTTTCTTATATATAGGACTGGAGGTAGTATATTACAGGAATCTGAAACATATTTAAGCTTTTGATATTTCATGTGATGCTATGAAGTTTTTTTAGAACAGTCCCTGGAAAAGTAGCTCCTATTCATTTTGTTCCAACATGGATTAATATTTTCCATCAGGGGTCAAATTGGTTTATCAGAAGATGAACAGAAGAAAAAGCAAGAACAAAGGCTTCAGCTGAATGGTGGAAGAAATTTAGGAGGCATGGGTGCTGGCTGCTGTCAAACAGACGGAGAGAGCTGTTGCCAAGACAACGAAGACTCTTGTTGTTGTCAGAATGATGTATTAGAGGAAATGACAGAGCTCTCAGCTGATAATAAGAGGAGGGAGAATGTGAATGTGATTTCTCGGATCAACAAGGGTAAAGGAGCGTCACTTAAGTTTAGTTCCATGCCAACATGGCTTGACAGCTGGGAGCAGGAGGATACTTATGCTGCTTTTGCTGTTGTTTGTGCCGCTGTGTCAGTTGCCATTGCCTATAGCTGCTACAAACAGATGAGATGAGGAGAATGAATTCACCAATTGGTTGGCAGTGCCATTTAGCAGTGAATTGGATAACTCCAGCTTTGTTGTGTCTTCATATTTCATTTTGCAAGTTCAGTTATGCCTTATTTCTAACCGTACTGGACATGCAGGGGAATGAGTATCTGAAATCTTGACAGCTTCTGAAACATGAATTGGAATTCACCTCTTAGCTTTGTACATACATGAAATCTTAGCCTGGGAATGTTCAAATTAAATACTAGTAGTTTATTTAGGTGGAATTGGTCTGTAACATTTATTAATTTTATGTAAAGCTAATTAACTTTGGTGTTTGATGGGTTGCAAATTACAGATATTTTTTGCTTTTGTTTAGACCCTATTTGGATAAATTTCTTAAGCATTTTTAGTAAAAGAATAAAAGGTAAAATGAATTAAATTTCTGTTACAAGTTAAAATTAAGTTATCAGCTCAGTTTTTGAAAAAGTTAAGTGGTAGAATTTCTATAAAGGTCAAAGTGTACAGGTTAATTTCAACTCATTGGAAAATTTTAATTTATTTTACTTTCTTATTTTTCTCTCTAAATGTTTATAGGAAAGTTTTTATTATTATTTATATTAAGACCATTTTTTTTTCATTTTATACGTATTTTAGTTTCATGATGGAGGTATACTGTTGTGATATTCTTTTCTTTTTATACTTATTTTATTTACATCAGCAGTTAGATTTATAGTGCGAAGGACAAGTGAAAATAGAAAAACGTTCTAGGAGTAAATAATAGATTAGAAATTCTGTAACTCAATATAGCTAGATAATTTCAGTGATATACCCTAGAAGCCATCTAGTTTTCATTTAAGTTGGATTTTGAATAAATTAATCTTCATCTTTGATATGTTTACAATTTTAAAGGGTATTTCCAAATTACAAGTTTCATTCAAATTCCAAAATTTATTCATTATTGAATTGAAAGTTTCTTTCCCAAAAATTACATACAAAATTTTTTATTAATTATCTTATTCATATAGATTAAAATTAATGTAATATAAATATTTTAAAATATACTGAAATATAAATAATTTGATTATTTTCTTATTGTTGTTCAATTTTGATAAAATTTGACGCAAACGATCTTAGTAATATATAGATATAATTCAACGGTTAGATGAATAAAAATCACATTCTATATCAAATTATAAAAATAGTGTAATAATTATTAAAATTACACCGATATAATTTGATTCTTCCTCTCTCTATATATACACGTAAAAGGAGTTCGAGAATTTGATTCAGCAACAAAGGAATTCACTCACGACTTGTTACTTTCAGCAATGAACATGATTTTTGAAAGATTTTAGATTTAAGTAACAATCCATGCCTTGCAAAATATGTCATAAAAGAGTAAACAAAGGTCATAGCCAATAAATCATCTTTTGTTATACCTTTACGTGATAACGTCTTTTGATTCATGTAGCCAATTTTATTTAATGGAATAAAGTTTTGTTGTTGTTATTGTTGTTTTATTGTTCCTATACAAGCTGCAAAAAAGAGGTAGTGCATTATATTAGACAAATGAGTTATATAGTGTGTATTTGATTGAACCTTCTGGATCTACAAAAAGGAATAAACATGTTAAAACATACGTAAAAACAACAATTTGTTGCTTTGGTGATGTGCTTTGCCTCTTTGGAACTCCATCCATCATTCTACAAATGCACGTCCTAGGTAACACTTGCAGTTGTTTGTGCTTGAAATGTTAATAGTTGTCATTTGAAAACTATGGAGTGACACCAATCACAAGTTCTTCATATATCTCTAGTTAAATACTGAAATAAAAACCTGAAGGTAATGTTAGATACCATGGTTTTAAATAGTCGTCCGCAATTGTAATTGTGACCGTAATGTCAAGGTATTTTGACTTTCTGCAACCGTAATTGTGGCTGCATAAATCACATTTTCTCACATTTATCTGTAATATAAAAGTTTTTTGGTTCATCGCAACGCAAACATAATCACAATTGCTAAAACCATGCTAGATACTAGGGTGACATTTTTTTTTAATATACTAAGGTGACATAGTTCAACATAATATCGATGATGTCTATAATGGATAACGGACACTACTTTCATAGCCATTATGATACTACTAAGTACTAACAACCAATTAGAGAATGATGAGATCATTGCAGAGGATCTTCAACAAGAGTTTCACAGCTCCATATTGCCGAGTGTTCAAGATATATAGACTGGAAGAATCAATGAGGAACGTTGGATGAATTTAAAGGTAAAAAATTGTTTGACTGTGTGTGACTATGTGATTCCTCAACTGCATGCAATCCGAATCTGAGCTATTGTTACCATACAAATGTAAATCCTTGCTACTGATTTTGCAAATTAATATTCTCTTCGGATGATTGAATTTAAATGTATGGTTTGTTAAGAGTTTTCTCTTTTCCATGGTAATAAAATGTTTCAACAAACCATAATTGATTAATACAAGTGAGGTGCCTAATGATTCCTGACAAGAATTAATTATTGTTTATGATGATAAATACTTCATACGAATACCATGATTAATAAAAATAATGTTTCAACATTCTTTCAAAGACAAAAAAGTGGTACGAGAGAAGAAAAAATTTATGCTTAGGAAAAGAAAATAAAAACATCTTTCATATATAAACAATTCTTAACCATAATTTGCCAAGTGGCATTTTTTTTAATTTCCCATTGCAAAGTTATTAAACTTCTCCAGAAAAAATAATAGTTAACATATAATATATTCATAAAAATATTGAATAATCAAATATAGTACTTTTTTAATTATGTTTTTCAAAAATCTTACTTTTGAAAATCTCATTCGAATGAAAGATTGCTTGCACCAAACATCATCTTACATTAAACCGTCTGGTTAAGCCGATTCCAATACAAATATATGGCTCAACTATAATTCACTCGAAACAAATTAAACTAATAAACTAAACAAATCACAAACCAAAAATCTTACCATTTTAATCACTCAATTCAAATTTTAAAACATTCTTTCGGCTTTTGGTAATTTGAGCATGCATTACATCACATCACAATTTTTTAGCATCTGATTATAATCAAGTGCACCTCACCTGCATTCTAATTCTGCAACAAAAGCAGAATAAGAGATGCGAATGTAATATTTCTTAATTTAACATATTAGGGGGCAATTCTAGGAGTGGGATGTGGGATACAGATAGAATAGTTGAATAGGCCTTGAAACACATTACAGGACTCAACGTTTCCTGGGAAGCCTTCATGCTTTTTATGGCAATGGTCATTCAGAAAAATAAGCAAGAATGAATAGTTTCAGTTCTAGCTTCAACAAAACCGAACAATGTTTTCTGATAGTTGCAAAATGTTCAGTCTCAAGACTACAGTCTCTACAAGATCTTTGATATCTTTTCTGCAAAAAGGTACACCTCCTACCGCAACAATAGAAAGTAAGTGTATCCTGCTAATGCTAGCAATGAAGCTTCCTACTCCATAACATGGTTAACTGGCAACTTTCCTCAACACAGCTTCAGCACGCTGCTCAAAATTTGGTAAGGCCCAGTCATGCTGGGTTATGTCAAGATTGTCTTTCTCAGCACTCAGACCCTGAAAAGAAGACGACAGAAAGTAAGATCAGGATTTACTTTGTTCAAGACCCGACTATGATTCATTTGAGTCAGTTACACCTTTACCTACTCAATTTCTGGAAATATTATCTGCCAATTAAAAAAAAATGTCTGAAAATATTTGGTATCTCTCATTTACTGTATTTTCCCATTTTTATGGTTCAACATTAATGACAATACTCTCCCAAAAAAAATATATTAATGGCAATGCAAAGCCAGTAAAAAGTGTATCCAACCCTCTCTTTGTATATCTAATAATCTCAAGAAAATTAGCTATGGGTGTCTTCGAAGTAAATTAAGCACTTATTCGATATGTTCTTATCAAATGAGAGTTTATTCATAAGCTAGACTGAGAAACTAACTAAAATAAGCTAAAAGAACCTTAAAAGAAGGTTATATATGCTCATATAAGTTTTTTCAAATGCCACCTAAATTCTCAGCAAAGACTACTCTTTTTTTTTTTTTTCCTTTTCTTGTACACTGGATAGAATGCCTCTACATTTTGTTTATTTCTACTAGAAGTGTCCAATTTCACCTGACTGTCATCCTTGGTGAAAGATCATTTACATCATAGCACCTCATTGAAATAAAAGATCATTTGTACCTCCTTCTGGTATTGCCCGGGGGTTGGGGGGAGGGGAGTCAACAAGTGAATCATACAATAATTTTCAATGATTGATATTCAAAATTATGAAAAATCTAGAGTAAACCACTCATATTTGTAATTGTACCTTTGAAGGATCAAATCCAAATCCACCCATTTGCATCATACGTTGTGTATCATCTACAGCTGCATAAAAAACAGCACACATCACAACAAATTCCAGCTTACATGGAAAAATGACAACATAATGAAAAGTAGTAAAAATCATATTCATGAAATTGATGAATTAATTCAAATATACATATAAAAGAAATCAGCTTTCATGTTATAACTAACCATTTTCTTCACCCAATATGAGACTAAACAATCCTCTTAATCCAAACAGATTGAGGAAGTACCTGTAATACAATCTTTCAACAATTAAACCAGAGAAAGAGTGAAGCAGGTAAATATCCATAAAAATGAAGATTACCAAGAGCGACTGCTGACATAGCTAACATCTACGGTGCTAAGGTCTATTCCATTCTGTAGCATTGACCTAAACCTCTGTGTCAATGGAAAGGGTATCTTGGCTGTGCATGAAAGTTTTAAACATTTTCAAGAGGTAAATAGTAAAAGTAATGAATCCAAGGTTGTGCCAAGCAGATGACTATCATAAGTCAACACATGTATGTACTAATACAAAATACAAGTTGTGTCATTATTCAAAGAAACTTTAAACTTTAAAATGATATATAAACAGAGAAGTTTTGAAGAATGTGAATTCACACAAATATTCCAATCAACCAGTAAGAAACAAATAGGGGAAGTAGTTATAAAAAATTACCTGCTACAAATCCAGAAAAGAAAAAGTTCACCCAAGCAAAAGTAAGAGTCTGTCAAAAAATACGAAACAACGTAAGTAGATGCTAGTGAGACATCTGATAATTGGAAACAAGTACAAGGAGCGTGATCCAGTTTCTAAAGCCAGAGGACTGTCAAACTCCAATTTTAATACCTGAGGAATGATCATTGAAAGGTTTTTCTTCATCATATCCATGGCCATGTTCGGATCAGAGAACATCTGTGCTTGCGGATTCTGGCCCTGGCCCTTTGGAACAAACAACAGACCATTTTCCTTCGACCGAAAGACAAACAATCAGTTCAATGTTGAATTGGTCAGGCGCATGATCATTTAAAGTACTGCACAAAGCTCATGACAAAGTTACTAACTTCTAACTAATGAGTTCTAGAGCTGATTGAAAAACATCAAAATTGAAATCCGGTAAGCAACTATCTTGTAAATTAGCCAATGAAACTTCAATATTCTCCGTTCTCCAAATCAAGAACCACCCACTTAAACCATAAAACCTTCTGGAAAACAAGAATATACACTAATAAGAAAACAAACCTCGTTACAGAAATAAATTTTGCGAGCGCGAAATGCCTTGGATGGAATGAAATTCGCCCCAGCACGTAAATTCCGAGCTCTAACAATCACTTGCCTGAATCGATTAACATCACCATTACATCACTTAGATATCAAATTAAAAAAAAAAAAATAGCCACATAATCAACTAAGGAACAAAGGGTAAGCATACCCTTCTTTAACAATTTTGGCATCAGGGGTTTGTGAAGAGTGCATAAGCTTAGAAACAAAGTAACGGAGCACACCAATGAGAACCATAACCACAGAGAGAGGGATCAACACCCAGTCTCTGATTGCAGTATCCAGCACAAGATCTTCTGCCATTGCTTTAATTCCTAGTTTCCTACAACCCCGTATGAAACAAAAGCTGCTTATGACTTCAAATTTTTTTTTTTTTTGCTTTCAAGGTAAAAATACTTGTACTATTTGGCTTTGCCAATTGAAATTGAAGAACTTACCGTGCCGCACTATCTGATTCGGTTTCGCGGGTTCCCTAAACGAAACCGCTGAAGAATTGCGATGCGTCACGTAGAAAAATCGGTCCGAAAGACACGTTAATAGGGGGACTTATGGATGGTGCTAGGTGAATCTGGGAAATTGAAGACAAGTGAGCGAACCCTAATTTCGCGATGGAGGAACCAGGGAACGGAGTATTACTCAATACACTTCGTTTTCATCGTTAAAAAAACAAAGTCGCATGTTGTGTTTCTTTGAAAAAAAATATAGATCGAAAAGGTGTTTTACTTAACTGAGATTCGGGGCTGTTTGTTTTAAGTTTTTTTTTAAAACACTTTTTTCAATTAAATAAATATTTTTTTATTTGTGTTTCTCTAAATTAATTTTTATTTTGTAAAAAAAAATAGTTTTCTCTTTTTTTTAAGAAGTAATTTCTATATAATTAAAAAAACACATTTTTTTAATTTTTTTAAAATTTAAATAAAAACAGCCCTTGTTCCGAAGTTTATTTTAGGAATTAATATACACATGATTAAACCTGATACAGTTTTGCTCTATAATTTTGTATTAATAATATTTATATCAATAATTTATCTCTTAATAAAATAAATTACTCTTATAAAATTAAAATAATAATAAGAGGGTTTTATTATCGCTTATTGCACTTGCGATAGCTCTTTTTTTTTTTTTAAGGAGAGTCGTTTGTTAAAGAAGACATGACTCATGAGATATATTTTAGGAAAAGACCATTGATAATGGAATCACACATAAGAGGGAATAATAATAAACAATCATAAAGGTAGATAGGTAGATATGAGTCTGGAATCCAAGTCCCTTTATTTTTAGTTCATGAGTAGATTTAGGATTATTCAGAATCAATTTATTGAGAACCTTAGTCGTCTATGATTTTTTTTATTTGTTCATGAGTAGATTTGAATCTAATATCCTGAATTTTTTTTATTCTATGAGAAAAACTTACCTGGATATCACTTGCAAGAAGAACTCTTGATCATACCATGGGGAAAATTAGAAGAGAACCAAAGAGATCCATTAACTATGAATTTTCCAGTACATGATAACATTGTTCTGCTTTTTACAATAAGAAAAACCTTAGTAGCATTGTCTTCTTCTTTCTCTATATTGTAACTTTTTACATCTAAAATAGATATACAAAGCTATTAATATGAACAATTTGATTTCCAATATGATACTTGATCATGCGGTCACTGTCTGACTGATTCGCTAGTTGAAGAAACTTTAACCTTCGCCACAAGAATTTTTTAAATTAGCTGCAATGAAATAAGTAGCTATTATGTATCTAATCTCTAATAAAAAGAATTAACAACAAATTAGTAACAAAATTACTACAATATTGATCAGGCATGAAATAAGTGGCTAATTAACTAGGAAAAATAATCTTAGTTAATTCCTAGCTAGTTAATAATTGAATTAAAGATATATATATATATATATATATATATATATATATATATATATATATATATATATAATATAGATTAATTTTACTCATTTATTCAAATATTTGTCACATTTTGACAATACAAGCAAAATAGTCATAGAAAAAATATTTTTTTAAAGAAAAAGAAAAATTCATTAAAAAAGAGGCGGGAAGGTGGAATACAATGAATTTTATTTCTAAATAAGAGTTAAATTCATGCCACTGTAGAACATTAGAAGGACTATATACATGACCCCAACAACACAGAGCAAGAACATCGAAGTTCTTGGCGATTGTTGCCAGAAGCAACTATATGTTGCAATGCTTTGCCAAAATCATGGAAATAGGCCAATATGACAGAACTATTGTCCACAAAACAAAGCTAGAACTTACATCACAGTAAAAAGAAAGAAAAGAGCAGGAGATCATTCTATTCACGCATCCATGAAATGAAATACCAATGCATTTAGATACCTCCAAACCCGTGCATTAAAATGAAAACTAATCCTAGTTTAGTGTGAAGCATAAACTACATGCACAAGAAGTTTAAATTAAAGTTCCAAATATAAACTTGTGACAAAAAAATTCGAGGCATGAGATATATTTTAGGAAAAGGCGATTGATAATAGAATCACACATTAGAGGGAACACAAACAGAATAATAATAAATAATCCAAGTTCCTTTACTTTTAGTTCATCACCTAAAACACTAAATATTTTGCTTACTTGTAAACATTATATAGTATATACATTACCATATGTGTTACTTTCTTTTTAAAATATTTATTTAAGTGTTAAATCAAGTTCTTTTAAGATAAGCCTAGTTTATAAACATTAAATTTCTCTATGAAAATAATAATAATAATAATAATAATTTTTTTATTATTTATTGTTTATTATATTTTTCATACAATCAATTTTCACTTTCATGTTTTTTTTTTCATTTGTTTACTACATCACTAATTTACACAATTCATTTTAATATTATAATATTCATATTCATATTATAATGTTATGTTTTTTTAATAAAATAAACAACTTTATGTTTTTTTAGTGTATTTGTTTAAATTATTTATGCTTAAAAAATAATTTCTTATTTATTTTGAGAAACAAATCTTATCTACTTATTTAATAAGTGCTTTTAAAAAAACACTATTTTAAAATAAGGAAGTTTAAATAAACTGACAATCTTAGAGTTAGGAGCATTTAGGAGGAGTCCTTGCAGACCAAGAGGATCTTGAGACGGATATACCTAGACACACTCCCTTAATTGATAAGCTTAACCCCTTTGGCATTTTAGTGCTCTTCCCCAAAATTTACCCCTTTTCTGAAACACATATTTTACTCTTACGCTCCCTGTTCTATTCTAAGGTTCCTCTCACTCATCTTCTCACATCCAATTTATGTTGCGCACCGAGTATGACTCGCCAATCGCTTCTCTGAACAATTCTGGATAATTTCAGGAAAGGAGTATTTTTGGAGAGAAAATACAGTGAGCAGGTACATTTAGAAGGAAAGGAGGTGATTTTAGCATTTGGAGCCCAGTGTTACGAACCCAACAACAACAACAAAATGAGAAAAAAAATAAATTTGCCCTATGTGTAGCTTTACGACATCGTTTTGCTCTTCTTCATGAAACCATTCACCATAAACCCTAAACGGCTAAACCCCTCCATGTTGCTTTCTGTGCTCATTGCAACGAATTGCTAACGACACACAGACCACAGAGAAGCTACGACAGAGACCAAGGATGTCGTCGTCTTCGTCGGAAGATGAATCTATGTCGGAACAGAGCAATGAATTAGGACTTGATTTCATCTTGAGCTTGGACAATGTTCCATCAAAGCTCCCTCCACACCTCGAACTCTTCAAAACACGCGTTCTTTGCAACAATGATGCTCCTGTGCATGTAAACCCTCTTACCCATTAACCTTCTCTTCTATTTTCATCATTTTACTTTTACCCCTTTTATGCTACGTTATTATTATTTTTTTACCTCTTTCTATTTTGCTAGTACCCTGTTTCATAAGGTTTCTAGCTTTTCAATTGGGTGCTGGAATTATAGAAGTTAGGATTCCAAGTATTGCACTTGTTTGTACATGTCTTGGATGATGATTGTTTTGTTATTAACAGTCTCCTGTGTTGGTGTTTTTAGACGGATACTGTACAATATTCTGGTGCTTATGCTATTTTAGGAGTTGATAATAGTGTGCGTTTGGATAGCTTCTGTGAAAACTTCAAGGTTGAAGTGAAGCGACTTACGGATAGCGATATAGAATTTGATATGATTGGAATCGATCCGGCAATTGCCAATGCATTTCGAAGAATCCTTATAGCAGAGGTGATGTATCTTTGCTTCCCCTCACTGTAAATATAGTAGTGATGTCATACTGTTTGGTTTTTTTTATATTTTGATGCATTTGTTACTTGTTAGTGCATTTTCTCTAGGTTAACTAAGTGCCTTGCCATAATCTTCAACATTTATTTGATTTTGTAAGTTTTCGTTTTGTAATGAAATAGTAAGTACGTGATAATAGAAAATGATGCCTTCAACTGATTATTTGGTGTGCTAGCATTATGATGACCTATGAATTTTGCCATTTTTGGTGGAGGAAGTGGTTTGACATTTAGGATGTGTTTGGATAAGGCATTTTAAGAGGGGAAAGTAACTTTATAGGGGATTTAAACTTTATAGTTTGTGCATTTTATTAAAAAGAATTTAAAATTTAGAGGATTTTAATGAGAAATTTCAATTTAATATAAACAGAATTTTAAATTCCTCCTAAAAAGAGAATTTGGAAATTCTTCTCCCCAAAGCTCATTCAGGCATCTCCCTCTTGTTCATGTATCTTCCTCTCTAATTATCACTCTTCTCTCATCTCCTTGTCTATTGCTAATTTTTTTTATTTAGAGTTCTTTTCTTGATCTCAATTGTACATCTGATCAGAAAAAGTTATAAGGAGTTGTCTATAATAATAAATATTAAACAGTCATGAGCAGGGATCACAGATGTGCTTAATGATGTGCTAGAGGAAAGAGGCTTCTTTCAAAATTCTAATATTTCCCTTAACTGATGTGCTTGAGGAAAGGTGGTCCAAATGGCTTGACACTTTCCCTTCCAAATCTGTTAACTTTTAAGCTATTAGAAAAATTGGTTTTATATCTAACATTCTAGTATAATTTTAATCCCTCAACAGAATACTAATGCAGTAGCAATAAAGGAACAGTCTGGAAGGGAATCTTATTCTTTTAACTTAAAAATAGTTCCAGACGTGAGAATTGAATCAATTTAGGGGTGTACAATTTTTTTTTCTTAAAAAAAACTGAACCAACCCGAACCGAACCGAACTGTTTTAAACCAAATATGTGAACTGCTTTAGAGAATCTGGTTTACTGGTTTCAATGAACCAGTTCTGAATTGAACTGTTTTAAGAACCAAACCAGTTTTGAACCTATTTCAGCAAAATCAAGTATATTATATATTAATGAGCGGATATAAGAAATACCCTATAACAGAATTACAAAGCAAGTGGTAAAAAAGGAAATATCCAGAAGACTACATGTATGCTAACATGCTACCCACCACCCTTGATAAGCTTAAACCATTCCAAAAGGAATCCGTACATGCAAAATCACCTCCTGAGATACAAGAAAACAATGATACAAGCCATTCCCCGTACAAATGCAGAACCAAAATCTGAAACATGAGGACTTAAATCTGCAGAAAGCAAGCTGCAATTAAAAACCATTCCCTGTACAAATTCAAAATCACATCTCCCATCAGAATCTGTATAGCTTGAACTTGCTCCAAGAGTTCATTATATATTCAACAAGCAAGAGTCACATTTTGGCCAGTCTTTTTGGTTCTGTGCTCTGAGGATCATAACATTGAAAAGGAAACTTTATGCTGGGTTTTTTTTCCCCTAAACTCTTTGAGGATCTTAATATTGAAATGGCAACTTTTTGGTTCTGGTCTCTGAGGATCTTAACCCTCTGGCAACCTGAAACTTTACAAACAGCTAATCAATGCTAATTGCTAAGCAACACTGGACTTAAAAGTTATAATCCTATGAGCATTAACTGAGACAGAATCATTTCATAGCAATGCTTTATCAATCCAAAATCACATTTAATATAGGCTATGACCACAAAAATCTTATATGACAAAAAAATTACACCATTAAATAAAATTCCAACCTAGCTTCTAAAGAGCTCAACTGCACTTGTGTGCCATTCACTAGACAGTTGTATGTTACCAACATTTGAACCCAGTCCCTTATGAAATTGTCTTATGACAATTACCATACAGACCAAGAATCACTAGACAATTGTCATATGCAGTGAAAGATAAAATTTCTCAATGTTGCAAGTCTTGTCTTTTTTCCTTAAGTCAGGTACTCACACTACTCAGAATAAGTTTTGCAACCAATGGCTTAAAATGTTAATCAGAGTCAAACAACTTAAAAAAAAACTAGCAAAATTTTGTACAAGTAGACGTACTCTGGAGCAAGATATCCATATGCACTTACAACTTTGGTTGCTGTGGTTTCTCCCTCGTTTGTTTTACTTACAAGTTTTGCTAATCCAAAATCTGTTGTCTGGAGAAATAGTGAGAGAGATCTGGCAATCAACAAATCTGTACCACATCTAGTTTTAATAATGTCATATAATATTTTTTCCATCTTCTCTTCCACCCCGGATAAAAATGCAATCTGACAATCCGTTTTAGCATTTTCCTCAAATCTCTATTCCTTATCTTATCATGAACTTTGCTGTTCAATTGGTAAAATTATATGATGTATTTTTTGAAATTTCTATATTGTCTTTGTCCGTTAGATACTTGTAAATTTGATTATCTGCACAAAAATGCTTGTTTCATATTAATAAATTCAGGCAGCTTACATCAAGATTGTTATGGAAATACTTAATATAAAATGATAAATTATATATGGCATAACTCTCTAGAAAAATGTGACACCCTTTACAAGAAGACAGTTTTCTTTTAAATTTGTAAAAGGGCAGAGGAGACAATGAATGAAAGAGGGGGAATAATTCACTTGCTTTGATGTTTTTGCTGAATGGAAATTTCTTTTATTAGCTGTTTCAGCAAGCCTGCCACCTAAGAGTACTCCAGTTATGTATAACATCGTACGTTAGCTTTATTTTTCAGTTTTTATGTATTGCCCTTTGTATGATAACTTTAAGTAGGTATTAGTAATGGTGTAGTTGTGTAGTACTGGTGGAGATTATCAAATTTTTATGTTTTTGTTATAATTTAGGTTCCAACAATGGCTATTGAAAGAGTATATATCGCAAACAATACATCAGTTGTACAAGATGAAGTTCTTTCCCATAGATTGGGTCTCATTCCAATTCGTGCTGATCCCAGGCTATTTGAATATCCAGGTCTATATCTACACTAACCCATACATCTATTTCTCATTACGTTTATGACTTTCTCATGGGATAACTTGAATATTAGAAATGCTATGCACATTTTTCAGTTTAAACCCCTTATCTGGCATGGGCACAGCCTCACAGGTTAAATGTTTGTTATTTTGTCTTTCTTTTGAATAGAAAATGCAGGAGATGACAAGAATGAAAAGAACACCATTGTCTTCAAGCTACATGTTCGTTGTCAAGTGGGTCAACCTCGTATTACTGGTAAATGACTTGAAGCTTTTGCTTGAAAATATTTGTGATGCTTTTAATTTCTTATTTAACTATTTAACTTCGTCCTCTACCCTTTCCGCAATCTTTTTTGTCTGATGATATTATGATACTAGTGCAGTAAAATCAGATAAACTGAAGTGGTTACCTAATGGGAGTGAGCTTCCCTGTGAAGATGTCAAACCAAATGCAGGTTCAAAACCAAAAACATTTACATCTTTCACTTGCAGCCAAGATTCACTTCCTGAATTTTCCAACAATTCAATTGGTCTTACATATTCGGATATTATATTGGCTAAACTTGGACCTGGTCAGGTAACCTTCTTCTCTAAAAGGAGTGTAATTACTCTTAGATTTTATGGTTTAAGGTTTAGAGAGAGATCAGTTAATTTTTTCATCGTGGGTACCTTTCGTAGTTAACCTATTTCACGCCAGATGAATGATTTACTGTAAATTTATAAATTGGAGCACTTTTTGGCATTTTTATTAGTGTCCTTGTAATGTTCTCTTTCCACCCTGAATCTACTTTAACATTTATTTTCAATGCTTATAGTTTCTGCAAACCTCCTTTTTTCCCTCTGCTACATTGTTGGTCATTAATGGCATAATTGTTCTCACATAAGATTCATTTACCTCTGTTTCTATCTGTCCTTTTCTTTTATCATGCAAGGCTCTTTGAGTTATCTGATTTTGCTAACTTGTTACTGTTTGCATGTCTTCATATAGAATACTGGAAGTCATACTTACTGAATATTGTAAACACATACTACTGTAGGAAATTGAACTTGAAGCACATGCGGTTAAAGGCATTGGTAAGACACATGCAAAATGGTCCCCAGTTGCCACTGCTTGGTATCGGATGCTTCCGGAGGTAAGGGAATATCAAATATCTCATCTGCTAGTTACATCCACACACTGCCAAAAATTTGCAAATCCTGGCATCTGTAAGCTTGGTTTTTCTTCTCTAGGTTGTACTCTTGGAAGCTGTTGAGGATGAGCTGGCTGAAGAATTAAAAAATAAGTGTCCAGTTAATGTGTTTGATATTGAAGACATTGGAAAAGGTAATTCAGTTTTTGTGTCAGTGCTTGGCACATCAATTTTATGTTTATATCTTAATGTTGTGGACCATGATGATGAAGGATGTTTGTGTCAGTGCCATTGGTTTTGCATCAATGCCTGCCTGTCTTGTGTTGCACATAACATGCTATTGTTATTGATAACATATGATCTCAAGTTCCTCTTTTTTTGGTACTTTCTTAATTTGCTGATTTGGTTGTTGAGAGTAGGTAAAAGAAGGGCAAAAGTAGCCAGACCACGGGATTGCACTTTGTGTAGGGAATGCATCAGAGGGGGCAAAGAATGGGAAGATCGTGTATCATTACGCCGTGTTAAAAATCATTTCATTTGTAAGTTTTATGTAAACTCTGATATACTTTGGCAGGTGTAAGATGAGTGATGCATGCAAAGAGTTCCTACATAATTTTAAATTTCTATCTGGAAAATTCCCTGATTATGATACAAGTATACAACTAAATTTTGTGCAAATGTTGGATTGACAAGAGTTCTTACAAGGGCTATTGTTTCTTTTTGCTTGTTTGTGTAGTTACTATTGAATCAACTGGAGCATTACCTCCTGAAGTGCTATTTACTGAAGCTGTGAAGATTTTGGAAGATAAATGTGAACGTGTGATTACTGAGCTTTCTTGATTCTTATTTTTTGCCATGTCTTAAAATCAATGAAATGGATAAATGTGATCCATGATCAGTTCTGTTATGATTCCATTTTTTAGGACCCTTTTTTTATAATATGAAAGTTCTTTCCTTACTCATAGTTAAGCGGTGCATGTCTAATGTATTTACCCCAAAAAAAAGCGGTGCATGTTTGCATATACATGGTCTGTATTATCCAAATCCAGTAGCTTAATATAATTGATTTTATCATAAGAGGATGCTTTGCTGATCACAATGCGATTTGACTTTGTAGAGTAAACACGTTTCTCTTAAAAGCACTTTAATACTATTACTCTTAGACTTAAATATGTTTAGTTCTTGCAAAAAAAAGTTAAATTTAGTTTTAGTCATCCAGTTATTTTTAATTCTCATTTTAATTTTTTTAAAGTTCTTTATGATATTGTTTGATAGCAATGCGATATGAATATATAAATCTGGTCATGTGTTAGTGATAGTTTTGTCCCGTCATTAGTTAGTGGAGATAATGATGATTATTTTTATAAAAAAAGAATTTATAAGGATTAAAATTAAGAAAAAGATTGTTAGAAAATTAAAATAGTTTTTAGTAATATTTATAGGAATATATTTTATCCTCTTGTAGCACTACGTGTTGTCTACATGCTAGTTAGAATTTCTATCGTGCCCCGTTAATTTGGGGTATTAATAGGGTTGTGTTTTTAACCAATAGGAATAAGCTGAATTATTATATTGTTATTTTAAAATTTAATGATAATTTTAAAAAAAGACTTTAATTTTTGTTAAGAAAACTGTTAACAAAAGATAAATTTATAGCAAAAAAAACAAGGATATGTCAATTAGTATAATAACAAGCAATATTAACATTTTTTGAAATTATAATTAATTTTGAAATAATAATAATATAATAATACAACTGATTTATATTGGTTGAAAAATCAAGCGTCTCAATACTCCCAAATTAAATTAACGAAGCACGGTAGAAATTCTCTTCCTATAATGCTTTCATGATTATTATTTTTCTCCAGCATTTTCTATTATTTTAATCATCTTATTTTATTTTATTTTTGTTTTTTTTATTAATTCACATTCCCATTTCCCCCCTCTTTCAGTCTCTTTTTTTTTGTTATAAAATAATTTGTAGAAATTGTTGCATAATTAAAATCTCTTTCCCTTTATTGGAAATGCAAGTACTTAGTATTTTTACAATTAAGTCTGTGGCTCCTTTAATTCATTTGAAGCTGACATTCAATGAATGGTAGCCAATCCAATTGATTCAAACAGATGTGCTTTTGTGCAGAACATATGGCTGAACATTGACCACACTCATCACTCACTAATCACTATCAAATCCATGGGGAGTGGATTCTCTGCAGTCACTTTTGTGACAGCATAAAATCCTAGCCTTTCAAAATAAATCATATTATTTAAATAATTAAGTAAAATGTAACTCAATTTTTATTTTTATTTTTATTTTTAAGGATGATGACTGGAGGACCCTATAGTTGCTTTATGACTAGAGGAAATCCTGGTCAAATCTATGTCGGTTTGTGCTTTTCATGTAGGTGCAGTGCAACATAGATTTTTACTCCATAAATTAGCAATAAGCTTTTGGATTTGCTCAAGAAAAGTTCCCCATAAGTTGAGTAGTTGTTCAGCTTGCGGCTTGCCTAAGTAATGGTTTAAGTATTTGGATTAATTTATTTTGAAATAATATTATTTTTGATTTTGTGAAAATTTAAAAGTAGTGATTATTTTTTAAATAAACTAACCCATTGTGAGAATTTATTTATTTTTATTTCTCCACGTATCAAACTTTATCTAAATATCCACTAAAGTCAATCTAGTGATTGAAAATTTAGATAATTTATACAAAGTGATAGGTTTAGATTAAATATTATTGTCGTACATAAGAAAAAAATCTATCTAATTATTCAAATCTCATGCTTGTGTAAAAAATTAGAAAAAAAAACATTATTTTAAACATTTTTTATATGTAAATTAACAATTTTGAATATGCAAAAAAGTTTCCTTTATTATATCGTTATATAGGGGAGTGGAATGTTCTTCTTTAAAGGGTAGTCTTAAGTGAGATGTTATGAAGAGCAGCTTAGCAGCTTAAGATGTTCATTTTTAGATATCTAACATTTTCTTTACCAAAAAGATATGTAATTTTGTTAATCATTTAAACAAAATAATAGTAACATCTAGTGTGATTTATGCAGTATTAACATATTAATTACTTTGTTAGATAAATAATGAAATAAATTGTACTTCTGAAAATTATTATATAACAACCTAATATTTATTATTCTGAGTTGCTCAGAATAAAAAAAAACTAATATTTATTATGAATTCCATAAGTCGACATACCTAACGTAAAGCCAAATTGAAATATAGTTTTTTATCCATGAAAATTAAAGAAAAAATTTAGATAATTTATACACTATTCTCAACCAACTAAAATAAATCCTTTGACAAAGTCAAATCCAAACATACTCATCCACAAATGGTCCAAACCATGATCAATTAAAATATCTCCTTGTTCCATAAAAAAATGTCGTTATTGGACATTAGTACTGTAATCTATATTTTTTTTAAGGCAGGCATTGATACTGTAATAGACTAACAGTAGTATAAAGCACTGCGTTTATATGGATGCATTCATAATCATAGAATAAATGTTTATTTTGTCACGATTGGTTAAGTTAATGTTATTTTCTCTTAAAAAAACGTTAATATTATTTTAGCCTGATAAATATGAAATATATTAATTTAGCTCCTTAATCATAAAAAATAGTATTAAAAATAATCTTTTTTAACGCACAAACCAGAGGATTGAATTACTAAAGCAATGCTATTTTGTATTATTGAAAGACTAAATTAATGTTCACTTTTTACTATAATTAGATAATTAATGTCATATTTATTATTGAAAATAATGTTAATTATTCTTTAAAAAAACTAAATTGAAGTGGCTCTCAAAATTTTAAAGACTAAATTAATTTCATATATTTATCTCAATCTAATGTGTCATGAACAAATGTCAGACAGAAAAAACATGCAATGAAATAATGTAGCACCATTGCTTCTTATATTTTCCAACCAGCCAAACCACAGAGCCACCCCTTCAATATTAAATGAGGTGATTCACCACTTTTGACAAATAAGTAACTTATGCAATTCTGCGTTATTGGAGCATCTTACACGTGGAAAAGCTTACAATTATGGTGACTAGTAGTGTGTCACTTTGGCATTATCTGTCCCCTTCGTTCCCTTTTCCATTTTTCTCTCTTGTTTCCAAATTCCCTCTTCTTGTTTTTTAATAATTAACATCTCCATGCCATTGGCCATTGAGAAACTTTAAGCAAAAGACAAAGATTATGCAAATTGAATGTTATGTTTTCTGACAATTGGAAAAAAGGTACTACTATTATAGTGTCTTTAACTTTAATTTGTTTATCTAATTCTTCTTATATAATTTTCAAAGATTCTAAAAACGAGTCCCAAACTTCTGGTTTTTATAGAATTAGCAAAGAGAAAGGTACTCAAAAGAAACACAAAGGAAACCAAGAACATAAAATTATATAAGAGATAAGATTTCTTTGTGGCTTATGGATATCAACTTTCAAACGCGTGCTCTTCTTTTTGTACAATATTTATCAGAAAAATGTGACCTAAAATTTGGCCTAGCTTAAATAGCTACCACATTGATTAAAAGTTCACGGCTTTAATATTCCTAACAAAAAAAAAAAATACTCTTTTCCTAAACATTTGGCAATCAGTGTGACATTGTATTAATTAGCCCTTTATGTTTTGCAAAAGATTCAAAAATTTTGTAAGTAACTTACCATCGATGCTTTGATACCTTTTGCCAATAATTTCAAAATGGGGACAGATTGTGACAAAAATATCAAATGGGATTTCTTTTATAAATTATTTATCTAAATGAGTTTGTTTTAAAATTATTTATTATGTGGGTCTGTTTTTTTACTACAATACGCCTCTTCGAGAAACGCATTTCCTGTAAAGGTGACATGTGGCATGACTTAAGACGCGGCCTCCATACAGGCATGATTGGTCAGGCTGCTGCAGCAGGCGCGTTGGGTCGCGCTGGGATCCAGGCACGCCCAGCTGGCCCGTGGTCCCCCCTCCAAGCCACTCCTTCCCCCCAAGCCACACCCAATGCTTTTTGTTTTGTTTGAAGTTCATTAGCTTTCATAGACTGGACAAGTTCAACAATCTGTATTTAGAAGAAAAAAAATTAAAATCTAAATCAAGTCATTATCTCCTGAATCAAGTCAATGTCTCTTAATTGTCTTATAAGCTATTTAACACGTTTAATTTAAATTAATAAGAAAATTGTATTATATATGTAACAATTTGTTGATGATCACTACTAAACTTTACCTAATTAGAAATGCAAATTGTATTATATATGCAAATTACACGGACGATAAAATGAAAAATAGTGAAAAATATTTTTTGGGGGAAGGAGTGGCTTGGAGGGGGGAACCACAGGCCAGCTGAACGCGCCTGGGTCCCTAGCACGACCCAACGCGCCTGCTGCAGTAGCGCTACCAATTGCGCCTACACATGACACATTCTAAGTCATGTCACATGTCACCTTTATGGGGAACACATTTCTTGGGGAGACGCATTGTAGTAAAAAAATAGATCGACCGGATAAATAATTTCAAAACTAATCCATTTAGGTAAATAATTTGTAAAAGAAAATCCATTTGGTATTTTTGCCGACAGATTGCAGAAAATTCTTAACTTTGGAGATGCTCGAATATTGCTATCCAATGACTAACATGTGAAACCACATTTCAAAGCATGCGATGGCCATAAGAGTTAAAACTAACAAGCAGAAGCAAATGCGAATGGGAAAAGTCAGAAAGATGAAACACATGGGAGAGTGGCGAGCCTAAGAAAACAAGTTTTAAGTTACTATATATATACACGGACGATGTCTGGTTCGATTATTTGAACAACGTTCATGTAAATCTTCATGTACTTGTTCTTATTCGTACGGATAAAAAATTATTATATTAATGATTTTTTTGGTAATTATTGCTGTATCAATCCCTATATGTTGAAAAATAGTGTTATTTTTCACCACACTCTTTTTAATGCATTTTTTTATCATTAGTTAAAAATTATTAAGAAATTTAATTTTTACGTACTATTAGTAAAACAATTATATTATCAATAAATAAGAAATAATATTAGATACAACTTTAAAGTAGTTACTGTAATTTTTTTTATTGTATGTGACAATTTTTTTGTTAGATGATACATAATATAAAAATGTTTTTATATTGTTAGTACATATATTATTTATTTTCATTAAAATTATAAGTGAGACTGATTTATAAGAAAATGAACTCATAAAATTTTATTATCTCTAATAAATGTTATTATATGTAGCAGTAAAAAAATTAGAAAAAAAAAATAATCATGTACTGATAGTATATAAAATTTTATACAATCATCATATATAATACTTATACATCACTATGTAAGCATTAAACTAAAAAAAATGCTAAAAATATATTAAAAAGTGTTAATTTGATAGCATTTCTCATGCCAAAAAAGTTGTGGAACATGCAATGTTAATTGGAAATGGTCCATGTAAGTAAAGTCAAGTTCTGCTTTTTACAAGTCTCGGCCATAAAAGTGGAGAGCTTATGGATTGTTATCTATAGCCATAGCTTGCTAGCTGCCAATATCTGATTGTTTCAACTTTCAAAGTTTTTTTTTTATAATATTTCTCACTCCGACATGTTAAACTTTTTTAACATGGCAACGCCAATTATCCCTTTCATGCAAAAACAAAATAATGTGTAACAACCTTTTTATTGATGTCATACACTAGGTATCTATTGAAATATAATGAGTCTTGTTTATCAAGTGTTTTTTTTTAATGAGTTAAGAAATTAAAATAAAAAATATTTATTATAAAATTCATAAAAAATTATGAATATAATTTTATGTGTCTCAATAAAAAAATTATTTTAAATTTTTTAATTAATATCTTAAAGACACTCTTAACATTTACCAAATATAATACTTCATGTCTCAAGGGAGGTACTTACCAAACATAATACTTCATGTCTCAAGGGGGGGTGCTTTAAGAGTAAGTATTTACACCCTTGCTTAACAATTTTTCATGATTGAATTTGAATCCAACAGTTGAATCATGTGACATTATTTTAATAATTGTGTATATTAAATTTTAGAACATTGATAGATGTGTTATTTTATAATCAACATTTACTTATATTTGGAAAAACATATTAATCAAAGATTAAAATAAAGTAAATTAATGAAATATTCAGTATTTTTTTAAAATTACAAAAAACTACAGAATTAATTTATTTCATATAAACTCTCAAATCAACAGTTAAATTACTAAAATTTAACATTTATAAAAAAAATTAAGCGACAGTAAAATAAGTTTATCTTTAACTTATTTTTAGAATTTTTATTTTTTTTACTTTTCTTAGGCTCGAAGAGAGACTGTCGGTTTAAACTTTATATTCAAACTTTTTTAATTTAACCACAACGTACGCCAAGCAAATAAAGAAAACTCGTTATATATCTCGTGAGGTCACTTCCAATAAATTATTCTTGCGTTAGAATCTATATAGAACCTAAAACACTATTATTCTAAAAAAAAAAGAAAAACTAGAAGACTATTATTAGTTGTTGACTTCAAAGAAAGAAGTAAACCGTTAGTATTATTCGTAGAGATTTTTATCCCAAAATCTTGCACATATTCTATCAAGCACTATCTAATTTATTTTTCTTAATTACTTGTTTTTACTTTTGCAGTTAATTAGCTTGTTTTCGCAGGTATATTCTTCTTCAGTTCTTCTCATCCGGCACTGTTTTCCTTTCAAAATTTTAAGGAAAAAATAAATAGAAGAAAAATGAAAACAATTTTGATTTTTGAGATAGAGAGCTTTTAAAACTTTTAAAACTTCAGGTTGAGATAGAGAGTTTCATATTGGAAATGCTTATGTGTTTTTGCCTATGTTTGAATCATATATCATAACTAAAAAGCAATATTTATGTTCATTTCGTAAAAGAAGGACCCCAAAGTAAGGGAAGATCTAATATATAAAAAAAATTCGTTTCCTTCTATTTTTTTTATTTATTTAAACCAGTTTATCACTGTCCATTGATCTTTGTTAGCTTACACCCAACATTATTTTATTTTTTAAATTTTTATTATTATTCTCGAACTGTCTGAATAATGTCATAAACCAAAAAAAAAAAAAACTGTTTGAACAAAGAAATTACTTACATTAACAAATAATATAAAATATGTGTTCAAAATTATTAATAACCCATCATGTCATTAACCAAATGAAATTTAGTTTAGATTTCTCGTGTTTTTGAGTCTTGTGAAGACTCTATTAATAATGATCAACTAAATTAATGATCAAGATTAATTATCTATGAATACTTTGTACTGATAATAATGTGAATTCGTCATGTCTGGAGTGCTACATAGGGATTATGTTTAGTTGTTTACTCCTTTAACATTTTCAACGTTTCAGCCTTGGTTATCGATGGGGTCTACGATTCACTTTAGTATCTTTCATTTCATTTTTTATTTTTATGAAAGTGAAACACGTGGTTATGAATTGAAGGTAAAAATAAATGAATTGGGATGATTTAAGCTTTGTTTTATTTTTTATTGTTTTTATATATCAATATTTGTTAAACCTACTAAACGTACATGTTATTCACTTAACACATTAGTACATTACTAATAAAGATATAGCCGACTTTTAAATTTTTGTACCATCTAGGAAAAATACATAGATACACTAGCATGTATTCTTATTTCTTGATTTGGTTGAGCTATTAATGAAATTTGACATTTTAGATTGTGACATCTTCTTGCCATATAGGTGGAAGACTCTTGGCCACAAAAAGAAAAAGAAAATAGCCATAGTCGTGGTGATATCATAATAGAAATGTGTTCATGTTTAATAGCAACAACTACCTTAGATGAAAAAGAAAGCTGGTTAAGGTTGGCACTTAATTAATTTGGTGGCATGGACACATGTTACACCTTACTTGCCATTACAGTGGAGTACTAGTAACAAATAACAATACCTTTAAAACACCTTTTTAAAAATATTTTTATATAACTCATTGTCTTTTTTAAAACTTTATACAAACTTATTATAGTTTTAGTCTTTATATTTAACTTATGTGTTATTTTGTTTTCTTAAATTTAATTACGGCATTTAGTTTTTTTTTTAATTGTTCAAGTTCCAAATTCTAAAATTTCATCCAATAAATAACCAAAATGTAATAGAGGTGCAATCTATTATTGATTTATATATTACAAAAAAATAGATAATTAAATAAAAAAACAACAGTTGGTAGTATATTTTGTCTTTAATAATTTTTATAAATCAGTAATATGTTACATTTTTATTATATTCCTGCTAATTATTTTGGTTTCAAATTTAGATGAAAAACTTAACTTAAAAAATTTAAAAATTAAGAAAACTAAATACAAATAATTAAAATTATGGGAATTAAAATTGCACATTAAGTATATGCGTGTTTGGATTTTCTGCAAGGGTTTTTCCTCCTGCAGTAGAGATTAGGGTGGAAACAAGTTTGGAGTCAATTCCATTACTCGATCAGTCCAAATAAAATTGAAAGAAAAAACTTTGGGTTCATTCCTATATATTATCAGTTCGATTTGATCAATTTTCAAATAAAAAACATGATAATATTGGTTTGAGTATAAGATCAGATTACACATACAAGTTTATTACCAGAAAAAAGATTACGCACAAAAGTTAAATTAACTTAAACCTATATCATTTTAATTTTTTTTTAAAGAATTTTAATTTTGTGTTATGTAGTTTTAACTTTTTATGTTATGTAGTTCTATAATTTTATGTTATTTAATTTTATAATTCTAACATTTTGAAATTGTTCATGATCATGTTATTATACTTTTTCATTTGTCCTGGCATGTTTTTAATTTTTTTTTCTCTTTCATTATTTTAACTATATACATGTTTTCAACGTGATTATATTGAAGACATGCATTAAGAAATTTACAGGAACTCATTTATCTTACTTAATCAATTAAATTAAACTTTCTTAATAAATATAATCACGTTGGTTCATTAGGTTGTCGATTTTTTTATATTTTTGGAAAAAAAATTATTGAACTCTTGGCTATTAACATGAGTTATTTAAACTGTGTCCATCCTTAATAGATCGATACAACTACAATTGGATTTACATTTAATTGTTATAAAATATTAAAACACTTTTATAATTGGTAAATCTCACATTTAATAATAAGCAATATAATTCTGACATTAGTCTGTCAATGTGTAACCGTAGAAAGGTTGGACAAAGAGGCTTGTGGTGGGAATTCATATTCAAAGAAATTCAGGTGAACAAACATTTACATGTTTAATATAATTTTTTTAAAAATAATTAATTTTTTAAAAAAATAGATGAAATTGATAAAAGTAAGTGAATAACCTCAACTAAACACATTAAATAATATTCAAAAGTATCATATGTAAAATTAAAAATAAGAAATGAGGTGCATACTTTATTTAATTCAGAAAAAAACAACTACCCTTCACAAAAAAAAAATCATATAAAATTATAAAACACCTTAAAAATGAATCAATATTCAATTTCGAGACATCTAATCACGTTGAAACAATTTAGTATTAAAATATTATATGTATTTAGGATTAATTTTTTCTCTACAATTATTTTTCTTCAAAGGTAATTTTGTTAGAAACACTAACATAGACATGTTTCAAATAGGATTCAAATCTTAATCCACTGTATTGTAAGAGACCAACCTGTATATCACCCAACATTGAGGAGCTCTTTTCACTTTAATATCAAACTATATCTCAAAAACATTATTATATTCATACACTCAATTTCTTTTCTATCCCACTGTCACTCAAACTTTTTTATTTCTTTCTTTATTTTTCATCCAATCATTTATTACACACAAAAAATTTTCTCTTTTTCTTTTCCCTTTTAAAGGCTCTTCATTTTTTCTATTTAACTCTCTCTTTCTTGAAAAAAGCATTAAATGTTTTATAATTGTGATAGTCTCCATTAATTTTTACATGTCAAGTAATTAAGTGCTGTTATTTTTTTTCTCTAAAAAAAGTGCTATTATTTTTTTATAAGATATTAATTTTTTATTTGCATGTGAGGTAATTAAGTGTTGTTATTTTTTTTTATCGAAATGTAAAAAGTTGAAAAATAGAATACTTGATATGTGTTCTCAATCTTCCATTTTTACCCTAAATTTGAAGTGTATCTTAAAATATATTTTTAACCTTGAAATTTTTTTAATTTTATTTTTGACCCCAAAAATATTATTTACTTTTTTGTCTCGGATAATTTCTTATTTTGCTTTTTTTCCCATAAAGTGCTATCTAAATCATTTTCTTTATTTTTCAAAGTATTATCTAAATAAATTTGTGCGATTTAAATATTTTTTATTTTCATTTTAGTCTCTAGATAAATTTAAAGACTAAAATGAAAATAAAAAATTTAAGGGACCAAAAAGCTATTTTTTTTTATTAAGAACTACAAATAAAATTAAAATATTTAACATATTTAAGTTTTCAAATTATTATTTTAACTTTTTCCATTCCAAGAAGTTGTTGTTAGTAAAAAAATATATAATTTCTTTTTTGGTAACAATTTCTAAATTTCCCTATCTTTCGGTTATTGGTCATTAGTTTTTAACAGCTTTGTCACTTTTTTCCTTGTTATGTTGACCACTCAGTTCCTTTCCTACATACATAGGAAGCTACAACATAGTACAAACTCACCTCCAAGTCCACGCTTTTGTTCTTGCAGAGTAAGAGAGAGGAGGTGGACAAATAAAGCTATAATTTTTAGAGGGGTTACCACCCTCACCTTCTGCCAAACCAAACCCACCCTTTTCTGTCTTCAAGCTACTATCGGTAAATCAGTTTAAATTTTTGTGGGGTAGTAATAATTGTACCATATTGAGGTACCTTAAAAAGGATCTGGGGTTTGCATATTTTCCTTGCAAATCTCTCAGCTACTTTGGCTTGGCTTTCTGAATTTTGGTTTTTCAGTGCTGAGAGCTGAACAAGAAGATGGGGGGTGGAAATCAAGAGGCAGTCAAGCAGCTGCAGACCCTGATGGAAAATGGTGTGCTTCAATTGTTTGAAATTCAGATGGCATTCTTCTGTTTTTCTGTGATCTTTTTTCATCACTCACAAA
>NC_038254.2:6079410-6089906 GCF_000004515.6 Glycine max | reverse complement strand
CCGTTAAAATCAATCATCCCTAATTTTCCTCAATCCAATCCCACCATATTTAATTTTTTCTGTCTAATTTTTTTCCATTAAAATCAATATGCCTAATTTTTTCCGTTAAAATCAATCATCCCTAATTTAACTATAATCAATTACAATCGTATTTTATTTTTTAACCATGGTTGATTTTAACGGAAAAAAATTAGACGGAAAAAATTAAATACGATTGTAATTGATTGTAGTTAAATTAGGGATGATTGATTTTAACAGAAAAAATTAAATACGATTGTAATTGATTGTAGTTAAATTAAGGATGGTTGATTTTAATGGAAAAAATTAGGCATGGTTGATTTTAACGGAAAAAAATTAGACGGAAAAAATTAAATACGATTGTAATTGATTGTAGTTAAATTAGGGATGGTTGATTTTAACGGAAAAAAATAGACGGAAAAAATTAAATACGATTGTAATTGATTGTAGTTAAATTAGGGATGATTGATTTTAATGGAAAAAAATTAAACGGAAAAAATTAAATATAATTGTAATTGATTGTAGTTAAATTATGGATGATTGATTTTAACAGAAAAAAATTAAATACGATTGTAATTGATGATTGATATAATATATTTTTAACTTTATTTTGATTGTTTTTTTTTAAATTGATATGATTTGTTATAATGGGCCTCCTGCATGCATCTCGCCAGCTGGACTACGGGGTTCCTTCATTGCACGCATCTCGCCAGTATTGTTGGCGGAACCCTCACGTGTTGAAGCAAGGGTATCTCACCAGTGGTATTGACGAAATCCTTTGTGTTGGTGCAGGAATGGTGGAATAAGGGGAATAAGGGTTTCGTCAAGTGAAACACCTTTAAAAAACAGATAGAAAATTGTTTGAAAACAGACCCCCTTAGATAAATTGTTTCTAAAAGTGACCTATCTACTCATTTTGCCTCAACTACGTAAGATTGCTTTAATTTAATGGTAATCTCAAATGTGAGTTTTGAGTAATTATATTTAACATTTAAATCGAAAGTTTTATCGTTCATGATTTTACGTAACTCAAATATAATTATTCATAGATAATAATTGTAGCCTCTCAAGGAAAAAGAGAGAATCTAAAATGGGAATTATGCATTTAAACATATTACATATCCCAAAGTGTTCTTTTCAAACATTCTGATTCATTACAGTTAACTTAATTAAAATACCCAACTTGTTAAGTAGTCTATTTATAACGTAATGTTTTTTAATAAAATATTATGGGAATATTTGATTTGCGATGCTTGGTTGTTAGTGACAGTACTAATATAAAAAAAGATTAAATTTGCGATCATGGCAGAAAACAAAAGTACAAGAAAGAATAAAAAATTGTATGTACGTGGACAGAAAATGAATAAAGAAGTTGCATGTAGACTACATTGATGTCTTAGTGCATTGAGTAAATTTCTTCATGTGATGGTATCCGAAACTTCGCCATTATTTTTCAAATCAAATTGGAGAAAAATTCTTACAAGTTCAGCAGCACAAGCAATCCAAATTAACTGGTAACTACTTGCTTTTTTAAGAAATTATATATCCTGACTTTTTTTTCAACGGTAAAATATCTTATCTCTTAAAATAACTTGTTTTCATACTGAAACATCTGAGGTAAGATTTTGTTAAGAAATTATCCCACATCGTTGCACATTTTCAACAATTGATGTGCATTAAGAAAAAGTCAAAAATGGATTTGTTGCAGACACTAAATTCACCGGTTCATCTGGTTATCACATTAGAACAGTTGGATATAATACTACCCAAGGTGCTGAGAATATAGCATCCATTAATTAAAGAAAATAATGAAAGAAAAAGAAAACAGAAGACATTTAAGTATTTAACCAAAGTTCAACAATTAATGTGCCTAAGTCCTCTTGGGAGAATAGCAACTATGTATTTTTTATTATTAAAACATAGGGTTGCAATGACATATATAACTTACTGTGCATGTTTACAAAATTATTCCTATAGCGTAACTCAGTAACAAACAAGAAGCCAGAGATTCACCAAAATAAAAAGAAGAAAATAAGCATGCATGGGTCCAAAGGACAAATGTTGCTACTCTAATAGTATATCGTTGGTTTGGTTTAAAGGAAAGAATCGAACTCCAGCACAGCAGGATCCCTTCCCTAGTGTTTCTCTGCTTTTTTTCTTCTAATAATGATGTCGTAAATATCTACAACATAAATCATATGGTGTTTTTCTTTAATATATATATATATATATATACCTTTTTTTATTCTGTTCTTTCCTTTTAATAAGTCAATTCTATAAGCTTTTTTTTATATTTTTTATGAGTTATTTTATATAATTTATCAAGTAATATATATTTTTCTCTAAGCTTACTCTCTCAACCTCTAATTACACCATATTTAATTATTTTTAATTTGTTCGGCATATATAACACCAATATTTTTTTTGTGTCCGTGTGTGTGTGCAAATTAGATGTGATATTTTATCTGAGTAAATAAAATACATACATAACATGATAGCTATCACTTAAACTAATAATTTCTCGATATAATAATAAATGTATGACATTATTATTACATTTTTAAATAAATATTAAGGACAATTAGGTAAACATCAATTTCACAATAAATTTTTAAATGGAGGAACTTTTGCATTTTAAAACTACTTATCTCTCTGAATTTTTTTATTATAATATATGGCATGATAAAATGATAATAGATGATAAACTTAATAAAACAATGTCTCCAATAATTTGTTAGCATAAATAAAGTATCGATTCAATTATTGAATCACACTATATAAATATGGTCATTACACACACATATAATATTTTAATTTTACATTATTTATCATAATTATTTGATTATTTTTAAATAACATAAATTAATCTCTTAAATTTGTAAAAAATTATAAAATAAATCTATTTTAGAAAAAAATTCAATTTAACAATTAGAATAATAATTTTTTATTAGTAAATTATTAAAAGTGTCATTATATATAAATTTTGCGGGTTACTTGGAGAAAACACTAACTTCAATAATCTAAATCATACTAGATGAAACTATTTTAAAAAATAAAGAGCTCCAGACATGAAAACTTTTTTATACACATGCCTTCCTTTCTATTATTATCGACATAAGAAGTTCATTACCAAAAAAAAAAAAATACATAATAAGTCTTGCACGTTCATGATTTGGATATTGACTTATTGAGCATACTATCATTTGATTTGGATAATGAATAAACTATCTCTTTTAATTTTTTGAAGTGGTAATTATTACTTATTTTAATTTCTGACTTTATGAAATTTTCGATCATTTTTAATCTTCAAATTTGTAAAACACCAGTTTCTTTATTTAAAAGGAAAAAAATAAAAGGCTAAAATCAACACATCTTTACAAAATAAAATTCAAATAACAATATTATAAGATAAAAATTAAAATAATCAACACATACACCCACAAATTAAAGTGGGGTTTTACTACATGTGTATTGTGTAACGTTCGTTCGTATTTTCTGCATCATGATTTATATATTCCTATGCTGAAGCACGCTTCCCAAATAAAAAAGACGAAAGAATAGACATGCAGTATTTTAATATATTATCAACACATCATATTCAAATAATTCATCGTATTATTCCTACGAGTACGACAAAGTACGAAAGAATCCCTCCCTTTGTGAAACCATTGAGATTACTATCAAGAAAGGAAAATTGAAAATGAAATCATGCATTGGAAACAATCTGGACCGTTGAATATCATCTAAATATCACGGTTCTAGCCGTTGATTTGATTCTGCCGTCTTCTTCATGGAACCAGCTTTAGCAACTTGCCCTTATTGTGTCTTCATTTTTTCCTAATTATTTTATTCTGAGTTTCATCCTGCACCATAGGTTTCTCACCCTCTTTCCTTCTCCCAACCCAAATTTTAGATTTTTTTAATGATTATATTTTTAGTGCCTGTGGAATATATAAAATATTCATAACTATCAAATTAAATAAGTGGTACGAGATTTAGTAATGAAGATATTTAATCGTATTTTAAACAATGGCTGCACTGTTGTGTTGCACAAAACAACGATACCGTCTTTAGTGCTCATCATCAAATCTTAATTATCAATTGACTAACATTTGAAATTTCCCATATGTCTAAAATAAGCATGTTGTCATTTTGTTTTCATGAACTTCTAGAATTATTTTGCCTTATTTTCCTAGTCAATTGCTTGTGGAGTAAGGTGATGGGTGCATGATATATTTTGCTATAATTGTGTAGATTTGAATCACGGTTTGTGATTTTTCTAGGTTTTGCTTTTGATGAGAATATGCTTGGAAAGAGTAATTAGACGCTAAAAGTAAACCATGTTGATCTTCGACAACATATATCACAATAATTATTTCAATAATTTACCTATATTTGTATGATTAAAATTAATTCTCTCTCACTTAATTTGTCATATACTTTCCATATATTTAGTTTTTTTGGTTAATTTATTATTTTATTTTGTAATATTCTTCTTCAAAAATAATATATCACCATATTTCAACATTTCTAAACAATTTTTTTATGTTTGGTCTTTGTACCCTCACCGATTGAAAGAAAAATAATGTTGCCGTGCTGAACTTAAAATGGTTAATGACATATTCTGTAGCACCTACGTTTCAAAAGACTGTTCATTGTAGTCTTGTAGTTGAATTTCACATTATAGAAAAAAAAATTAGTCAATTTTATTATACACTTATAATTTTAATAATGTAATTTTTTAATTTTTAACTATCGAGTTTTAGCTTTCAGTTAACTTTTTAATTTTTCAACTAGTTTTAATGAACATAATAGATTTTCAGAAATAAACGATTCCTTAAAGCGATAAGCATTAAGCATTGTAGACACGTTTAGTGTTGTTGCCTCTTAAAACTTTTCAAATGAATGGTAATTTTAAATACAATTTTTTTTCTATAAGAAAATACAATTTTTTTAATAATGTTTAATTTATTTTATTTTATTATCTGTATAGATTTGAAATAGGGAAACGACATACATTAATTTAGTATAATCTTTTACTTAAGTATGAATAAATTTATTCTTACAAGTCCAAATAAAAAAGGGTGTTTGAAAGTTTATTTATTCAACTTAGTTTTTATATATTTTATTAATATTTTTTTTATAAATAACAATAGCATAAGATGAGTCCAACTAAAATTATTTTACTAAAATTGTCCATGACACTTTCTCATATTTTTTTTAAAATTATTTTTCTCACTAATTTATTATTAATTTATCGAAATATTAAGATTTATTTAAAAAATTAATCTTTCACAACTTATGTATTTTCATACACACAAGCAAAAAATCAAATATTTAAGGAATAATATTATTTACTAACTATGTCACATCATGCTATTACTCATATAATAATATTGTAGATTTTAATAATTTTATAAAATAATATATTAAGAAAAATATTTTATTAGGTATATGCTAAGAAGTTTTTTGGAAAGTTTATTTTAAAAATATTTTCAGATGTGAAAAAAAAGATGTGAAAATGGAAATGAAGTAAAGGTGCTGGGGTGGGAAGTGGGAAGAATGCTCCTATTACGAAGGAGACGACAAAAGAAGAAAATATTTATAATATTTTTATTAGGGTAAAGTATACGTGTCCGTTCGTAGGGTCATTAACGAGAAGGTCTTCTATGAATCACTTATTTTCACGACCTTTTGGCAAATTTCCCCCGAAAGTAACTGCGATTCGTCGACACGTGGCAGAAGCTGAACGGCCAGATCGGATCTTCAAGGTCCCGTGATAGAAGCCGCGTCAGACTGAAAAGTCCCCCGCTACTATTTTTTCTTCCATCTCAAACAACCCCTAATTAATAAGGGTTTTAGATATTTTTAATGCCCATTTCAAAAAGAAATCGGACCTAGATGGGACATAATTCAATTGTATTAATCATATCATAATTTACAGAAAGTTTAAGTTTATGCATTTTGAGTGTGGAAATATTCATCCATAACTATAGGTAGTACTATATAGTAGTACATCATTTAATTAATTACTAATTGTTAAAGCTTCGAAAGTTTTCTTTTTATCTACAGATGTTAAAAGTACAATATTTTTTACCGACAATAATCAAACTTACACTCTTCCATAACTTATACTTAAATTATTTTTCTTTCCAATGAATAAAAAAACTATATTAGTTTAATTATTTTATAATGGATGCAACAAGTGATACGATTACGCGTTGCTAAAAACTATTCATGAAATAATTCACAATGTCATGTCCAATCGTAGCGATAAAAAAAAAAATACAAATACCTCATAAATAAAAGTTTATTTAGCAAAAGATCACATGATTTTAAGCCTATGGAAGAGTGGAGAAGGATACGTTTTTTGCGCAAAATGGTCTAACACAGAGCAAGTCACAATCCTAACTTCTTTAAATTAAAATATTTATTAATTTACAACTTAAAAACAAAGATATCATCACCTTAAACTTTTTAAATCGTTTAAGCCTTGTTAATATTAATCTCGACAACCATATTCTTGAATACGAAAAGTGGAAATACACAGCGTGATTCATGTAAAAGATGTTTTTTTATTTTTTAAAAGTCACATATGACATAACCCTTTCGTATTAAAGTGAATTTTGCTGTTAACCAACGAGGTCAAAGATGGGAAAAAAAATCAGCATATAGTGGTATAGTAGTGGAGAACAACGACAAAAAACCGAACCCCACATAAAGACCGGTAACCTGATGCAGCTGTAACGCGTCATGGCGGTTCGCATGTAATACAGTGGGACCACTATCGTAGCAACCGGTCAGCACCTACTGATATTTTTCTCCCTCATCACACACATTTTTCCTTTGTCCTATATATACCACACCCTTCCCCGTTTAACCATTTCGTTATAAACCGAAGCCGCTACCCTCGCGCTTCGCCCCCGCTTCCGCCGCTACACTCGTCGGAGTACACTCGCCGGAAAACACTCCTCGGCGTCTCTTCTCAAACAAAATTTAAAAACCAAAAAAAACTAATCCTCGTGGTCACAGTGGGTGAGTTCATTACTTCGTTTCATCGTAACACTCTTCGATTTTCTCAGATCCGTTTTTCGTGGATGTTATAATCATTACGGTGAATTTCTCACGTTCACAAACTTTCTCTGTGTCGTTTACCAATGAATCTGTTGCGTTTTATTTTGTAGGTTTGAGTGAACTAAAAGGAACAAAGGCAATACATAGAGGGCAACGCGATTTTCATTCTTCACAACTGTTATTTCCTTTTACGACGTCGTTATGGGAATCAAGGTTATGCAATTGTCGCAACCCGTTCTTCCTCATTCCCCTTCTTCGTCTCATACCCTAGCTTCCGCAATCTTTTCCCCTTCTTCGTCAAAAACGCGAACGCTAGTGTGTCGTTTCGTGCACCGCTCGAGCCTCTTTCCGACCACCACCACGCGCCTTCTCCGCAGAACTAAATCGTTTGAACAGCACGCGCTTTTCACGCGCAGAGGAAACATACGTAGGGCGTGCAGCGCAAGTTTGGAGCCGTTCTCTGATGAAGAGTTCGCGAAGAAGATTGAAGATCTCGCGCTTAAGTTTCAGCTCTCAGATGACGCCACCACCAATGCGAACGATTTGGAATCGGAGGATTTTCAGGAGATTTCGTCGACGGTGAATTTCGCGGAAGAGTTCGAGCCGCCGGAGGAGATTATTCCGGCGAACATCGAACGGAAAGCAAACAGCGTGGAGCTTCCGTTTTCGCTGAGGATAATCAAGAAGAAGCTGCAGTGGAAGGAAGGGTTCAGGGAGGCAGGGGAATCCGCGTATTGCTCTGTCAAGAAAGCGTTCTCTTCTATGGTTTTTATAATCAGGGAGCTTCACAGTTTCACTCTGCAAATGAGGGAGGTCCTGTTCTACGAAGATCTGCAAGGGATTCTCGAAAGGGTGCAGAATGAAATGCACGCGTCCTTCGTGTGGTTGTTCCAGCAAGTCTTCTCTCACACGCCGACTCTCATGGTGTATGTGATGATTCTCCTAGCGAATTTCACGGTTTACTCGATGGGGAACAACGCAGCTATCGCCGCCGTGGCACCGCCGCCGGTATCCACCGTCACGGAGGCTCACGACCAAAGGGGTCATATTCGGGGTCATAACATTGATTCCTCTGCCATCAAGACGTTCTCCGTTTCGAATGGAAAAATCACTGCCTACGTTGGCGGCGGCAATGGCGGCGGTGGGAAGGTCCGTCCGGCGGCTAATGGAACCGACGGTGACGGCCGGTTTGACCGGTCGCGACACGGAACGGTTTTCAGCGACGGCGGTGCTTCGACGCAGGCTTATAAAACAGGGGAAAAAACAGAGTCGGTGTCAGGGCAAGAAGAGGAGGAAGAGGAGAATCTGTGGAACGCGATGGTGGAAGAAGCTTCGAGAATGGAGGTGAGTTGGAGAGGGAAGGATTTGGATAGTGATGTTATGAAACGGTTCGTTTCGCCGGTGATGGCGAGTATTGAATCCGATGACTATGCAGAGTATCTGAGAACAGAGCTTGTGTACCAAACAGGGTTGTCTCAGGACCCCAACAACACTCTCCTCCTTGCCAACTATGCCCAGTTCCTCTACCTCGTTGCACACGATTATGACAGGTTCGTGCATATAAAACATGATACGCCTTTACTTTTTATTTATTTATTAACGTTAAAATTCACTATACAGAGCTTGTGTTTTTTTACTTCTATATATTTGATTGATAATATTTTCTTATAAAAAAATTTCATTCTTAAGTAAAGATGGATGGATTAACTGATATAGGATGTTTCACTCTAATAACTGATTTCAAATTTATATTAAAAAAAGGGATTTCAGATGCTAATTCTGAAACTACATATTCAGGGTGAGAGTTTTGGTGTTAAAAGTGTTGAATTGCCTCTTACAACAAATACTAGTACATGTTTTCAAATATAAAAAAGGAAAATGTTTGATAATCATCTTTTATATGTTATTTTATATTTAGAAAGAGAAAGAAAATTGATAAAAAAATATAAATATAATAAGATTTATGATGAGATATAAATAACTGAATTAATAGATGATTTAGAATATAGTAATTTATGATATCTTACATCTATAAAAAGATCACTTTTATCTTTTTTTTTTCTAGGAAAAAATTACTTTTAACTTGTAACTTTTGACCAGTTTCTTGTATTTAGTTATTTCATTACTATTCAAAATGATTTCGTGATAAAAAGAGTACAATAAATTTTTTTTTAATACATATTTTATTATGAGATGAAATTATTAAAAATTATAAAAATAAGAGAGAATAATTAAATGAATGAGATTTATAAATGATTTTTAATTTATGATTTTCAATAAAAATAAAATTTTAAATAAAATTAATACTAATAAAGAGTGTTTTACAAATAACGTGTAATTAATATTTATCTTGTTATAAAGTGACTGATGTTAATTTATTCGTAATTATTTGGTTAAAATATACTTCTTGTTCCTTGTGGTTAAAATGAATGTTAATTACTGAGATGAGAAAAAAAGAACGTGTTTGTAACTTCTTTTTTATGTGTGCGTCTAATAAGATGTATTGGAATTATGTTTACTATAACTTTTTCGAAGATATCACTCTGGATTGCGCGAGCATATTCTTCTGGGGAAGATGGTTTTTTATTTTATTTAATTTTTTGGCTTGGGCGATCTAACCATAATGAAGAACAAGATAAAAAACAAATCGCTTTTTGTCCAATTGAATGTTGATAGTTGAGTATGTGGTGTAGTTATACCTACACCACTGGTTCATGAGCAAGATCTATCGTCTTCAGCACGTGACATCCACGTGCATGGTGAGGAAGATCTAACACGTAACCTCGTTGACTTTTAGTTTTCCACGTATACGTACTAGGAGGAAAGTTACACAAGACAATAAGGCACATAACAAACAATAAAAAATGAGATTTTTTTTTTTTTAACTAATTGAATCTTGTGTAGCTTGTGATTTCAATTTAATTTACATGTGATAGTTAGTTGTTGTGTGTTATTGACATTTGGTTTATGGTTTGAACTTTTGAACACAGAGCGGAAGAGTTCTTCAAGAGAGCAATAGAGGTGGAGCCACCAGATGCGGAGGCATATAATAAATACGCCACCTTTCTATGGAAAGTGAAGAACGATTTGTGGGCTGCAGAAGAGACCTATTTGGAGGCTATTTCAGCTGATCCTAATAACTCATTCTATGCTGCTAACTATGCTCACTTTCTATGGAACACTGGTGGTGAAGACACATGCTTCCCTTTATCCTCCCCTGACAACTCCCAAGAAGTTTAATCAATCAAACAATAATCAACAAAATCAAAATCAAATTGTAGAAAAGTATAGAGAAGAAAAGAAAAAGAAAATTTTGTAGCTTATATATATATATATATATATATATGTTTATTTTTTTTTTCATGTTACATTTTTTCATTGGGGGGTGGGGGGGGGGGGGGGGG